>NW_028270143.1:79770332-80070727 GCF_037043375.1 Chiloscyllium plagiosum
ATTTTATTTTAATCAGTGTCTAGAACTCATTTTACAGATACAGAACATGAGGTATGTTTAAGTTTGCTTCCATCTTTCATTGTTGGACCATCTCTGCACGTTCCTGTTATCTTAAGATTTGGAGATGAAAATGGACCTCCTAGTAACTCCTTTGATGTGCTTTCGATTGACATGAAACGTCCCCAGAAACCCTAATGGGAAAATAGAGACACATATTCACCAAAGAGCTTCCATTGTACTGTATGTTGATGGTACAACCTTTGTAAAACAGACTTCGTTGCTGAACTGGACAATAATGAAAATACCTCAGTTGCATATATCTTCCAAATGAAGTGAAATTGAAATGAAATCATTATTTTAACAAGCTTCTACAATTTAATTTTTCATGAAAGTGGTTCTTATAATTTTATTGATTCTTTGTTGATGATTAATTTAACTGGTTCCATACATTCTTTCTAATTGCTATGCATGACATTATGTTAAACTTTATTTATACTCACTTATCTTCTTTTATAAAAATTATTTAAAAATATGAAAATATTCAGCAGATTGATAATACCTATGGACTGAACAGACAAATTAGCATTTCATTCATGGACCTCTTAGAACTTGAACAGCCACGAATGAGTCCTTGCCCATGAAGCACAAGAAGTTAGCTTACAAGGATAGCAGGTAATTGGGAAGGTAGATTGTTTCGTGGCCCTTTATTTCAAAGGCAATGGAGTGTAAAAATAGAGTGGTCCTGCAAAAACTATCCAAGTACTGATCAAACCACAGCTGGAATACTGTGATGTGAACAGTTTTGGAACAGTTATCTAAGGAAAGATAGCTTTGGAGGCAGGCAAGAAAATGTTCACCAGGATGATCCCCAGGACTGTCTGATAGGAGAGGAGTAATTGAATATGTCCTCATTGAAGTTTAGAAGAATGAGAGGCACCTTATTGAAACAAAAGATCCTTAGGGGACTTGACAGGGTAGATGTGGAAAGTCTGCTTCCCTTGTGGGAACAACTGGGACCAGAGAATAGTATCACCCATTTAAGACAGAGATGAGACATCAGAATCTACTTGGCAGCAGAAATCCAATGAATTTCTCACACTTCATATTGAAGCTGAAGATGGAGGTGAGAAGAGGTTAAGAAGATGTTTTACAGTAGAGAAATAAGCCAGGTGTTATTTGGAATAGTGGACAGTTTTTAATAAATATTTACATCCCTCATATCCTTTCAAGCATGCATTATTGGACTTAAGGAAACTGAGATGAGGTTAATACTAGAAGAATTTTCAGAGTGAGACAGAGTAATGGCTATACTGGGGACTAGGCCATCAAAGCTTGAGGTAAGGTGTCGTTTACTAAATCAGTAACTTGAGAAATGTCATGACAAATGGAGGGTTAAATGGTACACCGTTAGGAATTTAAAAGGCAGTTATTTGTGAAATAGGGAACCAGTTATTTTCAAGTGACAGATACTGTAGGAGGTAGATTTGGGAAATGGAAGAGCGATACGACTGGAGAGATCTTATCTGTGATTCATATATTGGACACTACAAGGGAAAGGCTGTGAATAAGTGTTGGGAAGCTTTAATGGAGGATGAAATTTGGGAAGAATAAGAAGGCAGTGAAATCAGAAGAGAGAGGATAGCATGATTTTAAAATGATGACAAACAGTAATGTATAATCCAACTAAAAAAACAGATTACAGGTTGTTCTGCTTTAACACGTGTTTTGTCAGCACTAAGTGACTATAATGCAATTAATGAATTGTGGATGTTGTTTGGATGACGCAAACTTTCTACTGAATGTGTGTAGCAATTTTCTGTTAGCAATCTTCTACAACACAATTTTCTGTAGCGCAAGGTAACAGAGAAACCCAACTGTCGTGTTATTACAGAATGACATGTGCTACCACTTTTTGAAACTCACTGATAACTAATCGTTTGGTAATACAGAACTTTAGCATTGCTGAAAAAGCCTCATTTTATTGAAGCTTTTTGTCTTACACTGACAAAGAGTCAGAGGTTATTTGGCCCAGAATGCCTGCACGAGCTTTTCAAATAAGCATCATTACCTACTGCCAATCTCCCACTTTGTTTCCATGCCCTTGCATGTTATCATTAAATAAACAATCATCCAGTGCCCTCAACTGAATTTGTCTCACCACACATGCAGGCAGTGCATTCCATACCCACTGCTTTTTGTCATTAAGAGAAATGATTTGGAACATAGGAGGTATGGTCAGTAGGTTTGCAGATGACACTAAAATTGAAGGGGCAGTGAACAGTGAAGATGGCTATCTTAGAGTGGGAGATATGGTCAGTAAGCTTGCAGACAACACTAAAATTGGAGGGGCAGCGGACAGCCAAGAAGGTCATCTTAGAATACAGAGACTTTGATCAGATGGGCCAATGGGCCGAGTAGTGGCACATGGAGTTTAACTTAGACAAATGTGAGGTGCTGCATTTTGGAAAGGCAAATCAGGGCAGGACATTTCTACTAAAGGGGAAGTTCCTGGGGAGTGTTGCTGAACAAAGAGGTCTTGAAGTGCAAGTTCATAGTTGCTTGAAAGTAGAGTCTCTGGCAGACAGGATAGTGAAGAAGACATTTGGTTTGCATGTATTTATTGGTCAGTGCATTGAGCATAGGAGTTGGGAGGTCGTGTTGTGGCTGTACAGGACGTTGGTGAGACCACTATTGGACCACTAGTGCAATTCCGGTCTCCCTGCTATAAGGAAGGATGTTGTGAAACTTGAAAGGGTTAAGAACAGATTTGCAAGGGTATTGCAAGCGTTGGAGGAGTGGGGCTAAAGGGAGAGGCTGAGTAGGCTGGGGCTGTTTTCCATGGAGTGTTGGAGGATGAGGGGTGACCTTATAGAGGTTTATAAAATCATGAACAACATGTATAGGGTAAATAGGCAAGGTCTGTTCCCCAGGTTAGTGGTGTCCAAAACCAGAGGGCATAGGTTTACGGTGAGAAAGGAAAGATTTAAAAGGGACACAAGACGCAACTTTTTCATGCAAAGGCTGGTGCATGTATAGAATGAGCTGCCAGAGGAAGTATTGGAGGCTTGGTACAATTACAACATTTAAAGGCATCTGGATGGGTATATGAATCGAGGGATATGGGCCAAATGCTGGCAAGTGGGACTAGATGTATTTAGGATATTTGATCAGCGTGGACGAGTTGGACTGAAGAGTTTGCTTCCTTGTTCTCCAGGTCTATGAAAGTTATTCTCAAATCACCCTCCCTTCTTTCGCAAAAAACTGCCCTTTCCATCTGTCTTGTTACCTTCAATGATCTGTGCACATAAACACTCAGGTCCTTTTGTTCCTGCACCCCCTTTAAAATTGTACCCCTACACTTTACTGTCTTTCTGTGTTCTTCCTACCAAAATGTATCATTCACAATTCTCTGCATTAAACATACCCACCACCAATGTGCCTGCTCCACCAAGGTGTCTACGAATTGTTCGAGTTCTATGCTGTCAACCTCATAGTTTAGAATTATTCCAATTCCAATTATTTCAAAAATTCAAATTCCAGCATGTACTCACGAGGGATTTAAGCCCAGGTGCCTTGATCTTACCTGGGTCTCTGGATTACTAGCCCAATGACAATATCATTATGCTGGCACCTCCCCAGACACAAAGAGCATAATTCACAACAAATATTAAAGTAAAGTAAAAAGAACACTTATATTCCATGAGACGAGAGCCCTGACTGGTTGGCAAGTGGAATCTGATTAGTAGGGGCATTACCATCGGGTGCTGACTGGCAATTAACTGCCAAGTTCCTTTACGTTTTACATCAGATATATTGATTATGATTGTTCAAGTATCTAATACTGGAACAAGCAAGGTACTGACTGTACTCAACCATCTCCGTGCTTGCAAAACTCAAACCAGTGTCCAGCATTAGATGTGAATCTGCAAGTGGTTACTGTTTGTTAAATAATTCTGAAAGTGCAAAGAACTGTGCTAATAACCAAATTTAAGATTGTTAGTCAGGCATGCAGTGCAGTGTACTTGCGTGTACTGGAAACTACATATGTTAGTACACACGGCCCTACTCTTTACAAACTTAAAAGCCCGTACATCGACTGTATCTGTTTGAATGCAACAAAATAGATGATACCCATTCTCTGGTTCCTTTTCAGGGCAATGCTTTATCCATTCAGTCAACTTCTCTGATTTAAAATTGAAATAGAACTTGTCAATTAGCTGTCAGTCATCATCTAACTGGTGCATTCCCCATGCCAATGCTTTTACCAATCATTATCCACTTCCAGCACTTTTGTCTTAGACAGTATAAATGTTGTTTTCACCTTACTCTGATGTTTCTTATAAATTGCCTCGATGAATGCAGCATAAAAACCTAAGACAAAACGTGTCTTTTTTACAGAAATATTCATTAACAAGTGCCAATGTTGGAAGTGTGAGAGTTACTTACAGTTGTGTGTAAACCTGCAATTTCAGTCTTATGGATAATGCTACTCAAATCTTTATTCTTCACCTTGGACAATTCTATGCTGCGTTCTTGATCCTTTTTAGCTTTCTAAACACAGAGAGATTCAATTAAAATGGTAATAATGACAGTTATAGGGAATGAATTAGTAAAATTAGTAAAAGAAATTATGTATACAAGAATATTTTGCTAACCAACTTGAATTTAAATTAAGCAAAGTAAAGGGACAAATCTCAGAATGCAGAACTTGAAAAAGTTTATTTTAAAATTGTGTTATCCCTGTGGAGACCTTCCGTCACAGGAGTCCCTCAAATTGAGACCATCTGATATGCTATTTCCACCATTTCCCTCACTGCCGTTAGCCCAACAGACTAAACTTCCTTGAAAGAATCTCCTGCCCAAGCCCTGAACTCATTTTTTTCTACTTTCACTCTTTTCTTTCCTCATGTCCTCTGCAAACTTACCTTGTTCTTGTGACACACATTTTGCTTTTAATGACCACCTTGTTGCGAAACTGCTAACTAGCAAACTTCCCTTCTTGATCCCCATGTTAGTTGATTTTTTTAATGGCTCTTTGATTTCAGGAGTGGAAATCTAGTCACAACGTTACTGCACTAGCATTTCAGATGCCTGAACTAATACTATAGAAATAAAAGTTCAAACTCCAATTAAGGTAGTTGCTGCAATTGAAATTCAGTTCATTAATAATTCTGGAGTGAAAAGAAGACAGTTGCACAAATGGTATCCATGTAACTATTGGAATGTTTAAAAAATAAGGATGATGACATCTTTACCTACTCTGTTCTGCATGCAAACTAGACACACAGTAATGCCGCTGAATCAACTGCACTCTGAAATGGCCTGTTAAGCCACCCAGCTGTGTCAAACCCCTATGAAAAATATCAAAGAAGCATAGGACCGAATGGTTACCTGTAATTGACTTAAGATTTAAATTGACTGGAAATTACAAATGTTCATTCTAGCCAGTCAGCCCTGAAATATTCTTCCTCTTGAACCTCTGTGAAGTTGTGTTAAAATCTGGAGAAGTATCACTTAGAAGGTCAAAATGTCTGAGACCATTAGTATTTACAAGTTCCCCTCCAAATGGGGAACTATGCTATCATTCCCTTGCTATCACTGGTCAAAATCCCAGAACTCTCTTCCTAATAAGAGTGTACCTCCATCACATGTAGCACAGCAGATCAAGAAGGCATCTCATACCACACTCTCATAAATATAATTAAGGATGGACAAGCAGTATGGTATTCCCAGGAACCTTCACATTCCAAGAATGAATTAAAAAGTGATCTCTCTTTCTTTCCAATCTGTAGTCATAACTCTAGCTTCTTTTTAAAAAGCCCTTAGCCCCATCACTTTAGCAAACTATTATCCTGAAGGTTTTATCACCTCTGAGATTCTTGCTCACCTTTCCCAGAGATCCATGCTTGAATGTCTGTAATTAGGTGTCTGTCCCCACCACTGTAGGGAAATGATTTTTCACAAGTCACAAACAGCAACCTACTGTTGCAATCTCTAGTAAGACTGCGAAATTCGTGTTTCAATCTGGAAAGGATGAGTTACTTTTTTCTTGTTCAGGCAAAATTTGAAATCATGGGAACTAACTAAGAGAATAAAAGTGCAAAGTTCCATGATTTTCAAAAAGACTCCAACTATATAAAGTTTGTAAAGTAAAACTATTTACATCTGCACATATATTATACATCCATTGAATACTCCACAGAACATATCACACAGCAGATGCAGTCAAGATAGGTACCATGGATTTCTCAGTATCCCTCTCTAATCTTACTAATATTATTCCATTATATTTGATTCCAAATCTTCACTTTCAAACAATTAGTTTTATAACCCTCTCAAACACTGCTCCATCATGGTACGCCTTAATGAATGTGCATGTCCTGATTGTTCAATCCCTTGCCTTTATACTGTGTTCCACTGGATTCGTGAAGCTGC
Organism: Chiloscyllium plagiosum; assembly: GCF_037043375.1. Classification (NCBI taxonomy): domain Eukaryota; kingdom Metazoa; phylum Chordata; class Chondrichthyes; order Orectolobiformes; family Hemiscylliidae; genus Chiloscyllium; species Chiloscyllium plagiosum. The sequence continues at coordinate 79,776,768 of NW_028270143.1, forward strand.
ATTTCAGCATTTAGTCATGGGATCAATTTCAGTTCTTTTACCATCATTAACCTGGTACTACCTCTGAATTTCTCCCAGGTCCAATATTTCTCAACGAGATCAAGGATCTACTGATTGTGGGCTTCCTTCAATTCCTTCACCATTATTTAAGCTGCATTAAACTGTCAGTGGCTCAGATCGCTTCTTCTAAGCCCTAACTCTCTCCAATTCAGATCATGCAGCCTTCTATTACTTTCTTAACTCCCCGGTATTACTCCTCAGGCGCAAGTGCATGGAACAATCAATGGATCTTCAATTTCTTCCTGAACCCCAGCTTCAGCCGCTGCCTTCTCAACAAAAGAGCTAACAAGAGCACTTTTCCATCAGGAAAGTAATTCCACTACTTCTATCCATTTGACTCATTCATCTGCCATGTGACTCCCCTTATATGACTGCCTTGCGTCGCATGGTCAGGTTTTCATACCACCACCACTACTATGCAACACTCTGAGGATGACTGTGCACTTATAACGAAATTCTGTTGCACAAGTGAATAAACAAACCCTACATTCCCATAATAAGGCATCAACAGAGATCACAAGTAAGAAAAACTTCATATGTGACATTCATTGCAGACTTCAGCTTTCCAGAGCTGGCTTGTTGGTCTATCAAAGGAGGGTCTGCAGTCAACAGCACTTGATCTTAAATTGAATCATTTGGCCTCATCAAAGCTGTGAGGCTGCATTCCCATTATCTTCTGCATCTGGAAGGATACTTTACAGTCCTTGAAGTTACTCGACTTGGACAACAGATTTTGATAATCACCAAGTTAGATACACCTCCAATCTAAAAGGGAGTCAAGAGTTTGAGAGGATGAGGGGCTGGTGATGGGGCAGATAGGAAACTATAGTTAAGGATGAGATCAACTATGAACATAGAACATAGAACAATACAGCACAGGACAGGCCCTTCGGCTCACGATGTTGTGCCGAACATTTATCCTAGCTTAAGCACCTATCCATGTACCTATCCATTGCCGCTTAAATTGCCGCTATGATTTTATTGAAGGGTGGAGTAGGCTCAAGGGCCAACTGCTGCTTCTAATTCCTGCATGTTTTTATCAATTGGCCAGCCTTCTAATCTTTTCTTTTTAAATGCTTAATAGATAAATTTTCAATCAACGAAGTCTGGCATATATTCAGTTTTTCACAGGTTCAACAAATGTATGGATTTTAAATCAATATAAAAACCAAACTCCAGCACTAAAATTACCCACTAAAATCACCAAAGTGAAAACTAGAGAATTTGAGCTACAATGTTGTAGTGCTATCTCCTCCCCAAATTTGTAACAACAGTAATCTTAGTGGGAGCAGTGAATCATGACATTTCTTCATGAAAGGTGAGGTTAATCATTGAATAAGTCATGCTAAGATGAAATGTTTGAAAGTCAGGGCTGAATGCTTAAATCGAGCAAGCTAAAAATTCCAGTTGTATGTTTCTGGGAGAGAATGGGTTATAGTATCAAAGCATATATTGAGTTTCCAATTTCCTCACAGTTCAATACACAAGATAATGAACCATTTAAAAGATGTCATTTTTTTAAAGAATAAAATGTACTATAACGATATTTGTTTCACTAAATAAACAATCCTTGCCTTCAAGGTTTCATAGTTTGATGTTCTGGCCACATACTCCTGCCACGACTTCTCGAACATATCTCTTTGTTTGTGGTTGTGTTGTATCTTTGAAAAATAGTTCGGAAAAAATGTTAAATAGTACTAAACAAAACTAATATACTGTAAAGATTAAAAATTTGAAATAATACACATGCACTTACAAAGACTCATCCTTTGTTTTAGACAACCAACCTATTCAGACATGTTATACCAAAAATCTGGAGCAGGTGGGACTTGAGCCTAGTCCACCTGGTCCAGAAGTAAGGGCACTATCACTGCACCCCAAAAGTTTCCTCTGCAAAGTGACAATAGTTAATAGATTCGTTAGAGGATTCATGTTCAGCATGTTGTCCTTCATCAAACTTCAACATTTTCCAAATTGCACAGCACTGAGGGAACATTGCTTTAGACTCCCCAAAGCCTTTCCACTACCCACCTTTATTAATAAGAATGGAAAAGAAAAAAAAATCTCCTTCTTCCCAAGCGCCAGTCTAGTGAATATTCTCTGAACTTTAACCTTATGCAAGTCTAAATAAGGATATCAAAAGTCTATCCTAGTTGTGGTCTTACTAAATTACTGTCTAGATTAGAGTGGTGCTGGAAAAACACAGCAGTACAGGCAGCATCCATTCCTGATGAAGGGCTTTTGCCCGAACCGTCGATTTTACTGCTCCTCGGATGCTGCCTGAACTGCTGTGCTTTTCCAGCACCACTCTAATCTAGACTCTGGTTTTCAGCATCTGCAGTCATTGTTTTTACCTTACTAACTTACTGAACAGCTGTAGTTCCTAGAATTGTACATAGTGTACAAACATAGAAAAACCAACAGCAAAAAGGAGAAGAAATGGTACAAAAGCAAAATTAAAATCTCTTTATTTAAATACATGTGATATGAAGAACAAACTAAATTAAATAAAGCTCAGACAGAGGGAATGATCATGAGACATGGTTACGAGGAGATCAAAGCTGGGAATTAAAGATTCAGGGTATGTGACTTTTCAAAAGGTCAAACAGGAAGGAAAGGTGGTGAGGTAGCTTTGTTAGTATGAGATGGAATAAGTGTAATAGCAAGAAATGATCTTGGATTGAAAGATGTAGACTCCATATGGGTGGAGGGAAGATACAACAAGGAGAGGAAGTCACTGGCTAGATTAGTCTATAGGCACCCTAACAGGAGCTATGCTGTAGGACAGAGATTAATACAGGATATAAGGAGGGCGTGTAAAACGTTGGTACATTATTCATGGGTGACATGCATATTCATGGAGGTTGGGAACATCAAATTAGCAGAGGCAGCTAAGAGCAAAAATTCATAGGAGGTATTCAGGTTAATTGCCAAGAATAATTTATTGTGGATTCAAGAGCAAATTATTGCAGATGCTGGAATCTGGACTGAAAACAATAAATGCTGGAGATCACAGCAGGTCAGACAGCATCCATGGAGAGAGAGAGAGAGAGAGAGAGAGAGAGAGAGAGAGACAGAGAGAGAAAGCAAGCTAATGTTTTGAGTCGATGACTCTTCATCAGAGCTGGCAAAGTGTGGAGGAGTCAGCATTTATGCTGTAGGCTGGGGGAGTGGGGTGGGGTGGTTGTGGTGGTGGTAGGGTGAAAAGTGCTGGTGGAGAAAAGATGTTGATAGTTCAGATTAAGTGATTGAAGTGTGAGAATGGCAAAACAATGGTGTGTCTAACTGCCAGACTTGAAAGAAGACAGTGCCACTGGGGTGGAGGTGGGGAGAGAGGACGTGATGACAGAGAATGTAACAAACTAAAAGAAAGGGATGAAAGGGGAGTTGATTCACAATTTGAAGGCGTTGAACTCAATATTCAGTCTATAATGCTACAAAGTGTTAGTCTGAAGATGAAATGTTGTTCCCCCAGTTTGTGCTGCAATTCGCTGGAGTACTGCAGCATGCTGAGGACAGATAAGTGGACATGCGAGCAAGACACTGTGTTAAAATGATCAGCTACGGGAAGGTTAGGGTCATGCTTGCGCACAGACTGGAGGTATTCTGCAAAGCAGTCACCCAGTCTGCGTTTGGTTTCTCCAATGTACAGTAGGCCAAATTGGGTGCAGCAAATACAATACACAAGATTGGAGGGCTTACAGGAGAAATGTTGCTTCACCTGGAAAGACTGTTTAGGCCCTTGGATGGTGAGCAGGTGAAGGGGCAAGTGTTGCACTTTCTGCGGTTACATGGGAAGTTACGTAATGAAGGAGGGTTAATGTTGGTGATCATGGAATGGACTAGGATGTCCCAGAGAGAATGATACCTGTAAAATGCAGACAGGGAGAGTGAGGGGAAGATGCTTTTAGTCATGCCGTTTTGCTGCAATTGTCTGAAATGGCAAAGAATGATCCTTTGAATGCGGAGGCTAGTGGAGTGAAAAGGGAGGATGAGGGGGACTTGATCACACTGCTATGAATGATGGCATGTGGCAAGGGGAGAAGCACAGGTGATAGGTCGGATGCAGTAGAGGACCGACAATTGTGGAAGAACAAAGCCATGTCAGCAGCGCTGTTTTGGGAGGTGACATCATCTGAACAGATGTGACAGAGGTTAAAAAACTGGGAAAATCGATCAAGTCCTTGCAAAACGTGGGGTGTGACAAGCTAAAGTGAAGGTAATTATAGGAGTCAGTGGCTTTGTAGTGAATAGCAGTGGACAGTTTATTCCCTGAAACGGAGATAGAGAGGTCAAGGAAAGGAAGGGAAGTGTCGGAAATGAACAATGTGAAAGTTATTGATGGATGGAAATTGGAAGCAAAATAAACAAATTTTTCAAGGTTCTGGCAGGAGCATGAAGCCACACCGAAACAGTCGTCGATGTATCAAGAAAAAGAATCATGGGAGGGGGGGCCAGTGTAGGTCTGGAACAAGGATTATTCCACGTACCCTTAGAAGATGCAGACTTGGACTCCTCTGGTGCCCTCCACCATATTGACACTTTCCAGTTCCCTTGTCTTAACTGCCTTCTGCTCACCATGGATGTCCAATGCCACTATACCTCCATTCCCCACCAGGATGGTCTGCGAGCACTCGGCTTCTGCCTCAACCAGAGGCCTGAACAATCACCAGCCACCACCATGCTCCTCCGCTTGGCTGAACTTGTTTTCTCATTGAACAATTTCTCCTTTAATTCATCTCAATTCTGCAAAATCAAACGAGTGGCTATGTGCATAGTTCCAGTTATGCTTCTTTATGGGGTATGTGGAACAATCCTTGTTCCAGTCCTACACTGGCCCCCTCACACAACTCATTCTTCGGTATATCAATGACTACTTTGGTGCTGCTTCATGTTCCCGCCAGAATCTTGAAAATTTCATTCATTTTGCCTCCAATTTTCATTCTCCTATAACTTTCACATTGTTTATTTCCAACAATTCCCTTTCTTTCTTTGACCTCTCTGTCTTCATTTCAGGAAGTAAACTGTCCACTGCCATCCACTAGAAAGTCACTGACTCCTATAGCTATCTCCACTACGGCTCATCACACCCTACATCTGACAAAGACTCCATCCTATTCTCCCAGTTCCTTCACCTATGTTGCATCCATCTGGATGATGCCACCTTCCAAAACAGCGCTGCTGACATGGCTTGCTTCCATAACTGTGGTTTCCCACCCACTGTAGTTGATACGGCCCTCAGCCATATCTGACTTATCACCCATGCTTCCACCTTCACCCTTTTCCATCACTCACAATAGTATGATCAGGGTCTCCTGGTTCTCACTTTTCATCTCACCTGCCTCTGCATTCAAATGATCGTTCTCTGCCATTTCAGACAACTCCAGCAGAATAGCACCATCAAACACATCTTCCCCTCACTCACAATGTCTGCATTTTACAGGGATCGTTGCTTCCAGGACATCTTAGTCCATTACTCACACACCAATACCACCCTCCTCCTCACGGCACCTTCCCATGTAACTGCAGAAAGTGCAACACCTGCCCCTTCACCTCCCCTGTTCATCATCCAAGGGCCTAAATAGGCTTTCCAAGGTGAAGCAACATTTCATCTGTACCTCCTCCAATCTTGTGTATGGTATTTGCTGCACCCAATCTGACCATTGGGGAAACCAAATGCAGATTGGTTGACCGCTTTGTAGCCGGTCATTTTAAAAGAGTGCCCTGTTCGCATGCCCACTTATCTGTCCTCAGCATGCTGCAAAGTTCCAGTGAATTGCAGCGCAAACTGGGGGAACAAAATTTTATCTTCAGACTAGGCACTTTACAGGATTACGGATTTAATGTTGAGTTCAACACCTTCAAGTTGTGAACCAACTCCCATTTCTTCCCTCTCTTTTAGCTATATTTGTTACATTCTCTGTCACCATGTCCTCTCTCCCCATCTCCCTCCAGTGACACTGTCTTCTCTTTCCAGTCTGGCAATTGTTTTGCCATTCTCACATTCCAATCACTTAATCTGAACTATCAATATCTTTTCTTCATCAGCACTCTACACCCCACCACCGCCACAACCACCCCACCTCCACTCCCCCCAGATTACAGGATAAATGCTGCCCCCTCCATACTTCACCAGCTCTGATGAAGAGTCATCGAGACTCGAAACATTAGCTTGCTCTCTCTCTCTCTCTCTGTGTGGATGCTGTCTGACCTGCTGTTGTGGATTCAACCAGGGATCAGGCTATTCTTATCTGGTAATCTACAATGCCGCAATTATCTCCAAGTAAAATATTCCCTCGGAATATACTTTACCCTGGGGTGGAATAGGCTGGAGTGGATTGGGAAAGGAGTTTAGGATAAAAGATCGTTGAGGAACAATGGCAGACATTTAAGAAAATAACTTACAACAAAGATAGTCAAGGATAGTATAAGGGCGGCTGAAAGAACATTTGATGAGGACTCGTCTACTGAGGTAGTGTGGGCTGAGTTCAGAATCAGGAGAGGAGAGGTCACACTGCTTGGAGTTTTTTATAGGCCTCCGCAGAGTTCCAGGGAGGTGGAAGAGAGAATTGGCAAAATTATTCTGGGTAGGAGTGAAAGGAACAGGGTTGTCATTCTGGGGGACTTTAACTTCCCCAACATTGGCTAGAAACGCTATAACTCTAGTATGTCGGATGGATCAGGTTTTGTCCAATGTGTACAGGAGGGTTTCCTCACACAGTATGTCAAAGGGCCGACAAGACACTGGATCTGGTACTTGGTAATGAACCAGGCCAGGTGTTTTATTTAGTGGTAGATGAGCACTTTGGAGAGAGTGACCATAATTCAGTTACGTTTAGTTTAGTGATGGAAAAGGATAGGTACATGCCACAGGTCAAGAGTTATCGATGGGGCAAGGGCAATTATAATGCGATTCGGCAAGAATTAGGATGCATAGAATGGAATAGCAATATGCAGGGGATGCAGGCAATGGAAATGTGGAGCTGATTTAAGGAACAGATATTGCGTGTCCTTGATAGGGTATGTCCCTGTCAGACAGGAAGGAAGTGATAAGGTAAGGGAATCCTGGTTTACTACAGAAATTGCATCTCTTGTTAAGCAGAAGAAGGAGGCTTATGTGTTGATGAGGCAAGATGGTTCAGATGAGGCGATGGAGAGTTACAGATCAGCTAGGAAGGTTTTAAAGAGAGAGTTAAGTAGAGCAAAGAGACGACGCGAGCAGTCTTTAGCAATCAGAATAAAGGAGAATCCTAAAGCTTCCTATAAGCATGTGAGGAATAAAAGGATGACTATGGTAGGAATAGGGCCAGTCAAAGACAGAAGTGAGAAGTTGAGTGTGGACCCTGTGGAGATCAGAGAGGTGCTAAACGAACATTTCTCATCAGTTTTCACTCAGGAAAAAGGGAGTATTGTAGAGGAGAAGAATGAGGTACGAGATATTAGACTAGAAAGGATCACGGTTAGTTACGAACAGGTGTTACTAATTCTAGAAGGAGTGAAAGTAGACAAGTCCCCAGGGCCGGGTGGGATTTATCTGAGGATTCTCTGGGAAGCGAGGGAGGAGATAGTAGAGGCTTTGGCTTTGAAATTTGAGTCGTCATTGTCTACATTAGGACCAGAGGACTGGAGGATTGCAAATGTTGTGCCCTTGTTAAAGAAGGGCAGTAGAGATGACCCAGGTAATTATAGACCAGTGAGCCTTACTTCTGTTGTAGGAAAGGTTTTGGAAAGTATTATAAGAGATAAGATTTATAATCATCTAGCAAGCAACAATTTGATTTCAGATAGTCAACATGGTTTCGTCAAGGGCAGGTTGTGTCTCACAAACCTCATTGAGTTTTTTTGAGAAGGTGACCAAGCATATAGATGAGGGTAGGGCAGTTGACGTGGTATACATGGGCTTCAGTAAAGCCTTAGATAAGATTCCACATGGTAGACTGTTGGAGAAAATGCAGGGGCATGGGATTGAAGGTGATTTAGCAGTTTGGATTGAAACTGGCTTTCTGAAAGAAGGCAACGAGTGGTGGTTGATGAAAAATATTCAGTCTGGAGTCCAGTTACTAGTGGTGCGCCACAAGGATCTGTTTTGGGACCATTGCTGTTTGTCATTTTTATAAATGACTTAGACGCAGTCACAGATGGATTAGTAAATTTGCAGATGACACTAAAATTGGTGGAATAGTGGATAGTTTGGAAGAATGTTACAGGTTGCAGGGGGACTTGAATAAACTGCAGAATTGGGCTGAGAGGTGGCAAATGGAGTTCAATGCAGCTAAATGTGAGGTGATGCACTTTGGGAAGAATAACAGGAAGGCAGAGTACTGGGTCAATGGAAAGATTCTTGGTAGTGTGGATGTGCAGAGGGATTTTGGAGCCCATGTACATAGGTCCCTGAACATTACCACCCAGGTTGATAGTGCTGTTAAGAAGGCATACAGTGTGTTAGGTTTCATTGGTAGAGGGATTGAGTTCTGGAGCTACAATATCATGCTGCAACTATACAAAACGCTAGTGTGGACACACTTGGAATATTGTGTACAGTTCTGGTCACCATATTTCGGGAAGGATGTGGAAGCATTGGAAAAGGTGCAGAGGAGATTTACCAGGATGTTGCCTGGTCTGGAGGGAAGGTCTTATGAGGAAAGGCTGAGAGACTTGAGTCTGTTCTCATTGGAAAGAAGGGTATGAGGGGATTTGACAGAGACATACAAGATGATCAGAGGATTAGATAGGGTAGACAGTGAAAGTCTTTTTCCCTAGGATGATGACATTAGCTTGTACGAAGGGGCATAACTACAAACTGAGGGGTGATAGGTTTAAGACAGATGTCAGAAGCAGGTTCTTTACTCAGAGAGTAGTAAGGGTGTAGAATGCCCTACCTGCCAATGTAGTTAACTCAGCCACATTAGGGAGATTTAAACAATCCTTGAATAAGCACATGGATGATGATGGGATAGTGTAAAGAATAGTTCACAGGTTGGCGCAACATAGAGGGCTAAAGGGCCTGTTCTGCGCTGTATTGTTCTATGTTCTATATACCACATGAAGGGAGAAGAGGGAAGTGAAAGTGCAGTTGCCAAATTTGTGAATGATGGACAAGTAGATGAAAAGGAAATTGGTGAGGAATGGCACAGAGTCTGCAGAAGGAAACAGACGAGATAAGTGAGTGGGAAAACAAACTTTGGCAGATGTCCTTATTTATTAGTCACTGAAAGCAAGCATGCAGATGCAGCAGGCAGTGAGGAAGGTAAATAGTATGCTGGCCTTTAAAGCAGGGGAATATGAGTACCAGAGCAGGGATGTCTTGCTGCAATTTTACAGCAATTTTAAGATCACACCTGGAGTCTTGTATGTATTTTGGTCTCCTTTCTTCTGGCTATGGAAAGAGTGCCTCAAAAGTTTACCAGATTGGCTCCTGGGCTCACTGGATGCACAAATGAAGAAAGACTGGACGGGTTATGATTTTATTCTGAGAGTTTTGAAGAATGGAGGCAGGAGTCTCATAGAAACCTATAGAATTCTAACAGGACAAGACTAGGTAAATGCAGGAAGGATGTGTCCAATAACTAGGGAGTCCGGAACCAGAGGTGACAGTCTAGAAGAAACTTCTTCACTCAGAGAGTGATGAGCATGGGAAATTCTCTATCACAGAAAGTTGAGGTCAAATCATTGAATGTATCCAAGAAGGAGATAGACATAGTTCTTAGGGTTAAAAGAATAGGTCTAGGATGAAAGCATGAACTGGGTTAAAAGTTGAATGATTGGCCATGATCATACTAAATGGCAGAGCAGACCCGAAGGGCCAATGGCTTACTCCTGCTCTAATATTCTATGTTTCTATGTAAAAGCTTAGCACATAGATAAAGATGAAAATTTCATACAAGAGCGTACTTGCATCAAACTCAACATGGTAATAAAAGTTAAACAACTTTGATATGGGAGCAAGTTAAAGTCTCCACAAAATTGGAAATGAAATGGGTTGGGTTGCCATTTCCCAGCTGTTTTACATCCAATCATACCAGTGGAAATTATTGTCAACAGCCAGAACATTGGTGAAATTTTGAACATTGATAACGAATGAGTAAAATACTCATTTTGCAATAAAGCCATAACAAATAATTAAAATATTGAGGGGGCATCATTTTAAGTAAAGGGCAAGAGGTTTAGAGGGGATTTGTGGAAAACATTTTTAACCGGAGGTAATGGAAATCTGGAATTCACTGCCTGAGAGGGGAGTGGAGGTAGGAAATCTTACAACTTCAAAAAGTATATGGAACAACACTTAAAATGTGAATGCATTCAATGCTTTGGGCTAAGTGTTGGAAAGTGGGATTAGAGTAGATCGGTTGGTGCAGACTTGTTGGGCTGAAGAGCCTTTTCTGTGCTGTGTGACCATTTGACTCAATATATTTCAATAATACATATCTTAAACACACTAACATAATAAATGCTATGCTATTAAAACCCAAGACTGTTTACCTCTGAATACATTTTCTGTTCATCGTATTTATCCTGTTTTTCTTGGTTTTCAAGTATGTCAGTTTGATAGTGAGCAATCTGCCTGCCAAGATTCTCATAATGCTTCAAAATAATATGCATGCTGTCGATGTCCACTGCAATTGGATGGACTGCTTCCTGCTTCAATTCCTTCTCAATTTCACTCCATATGCATCCTACCTGGTAATAGAATTTGCTCTTAAGTTGAATGTTACATAAATTTGTTATAAATATTATTCAGTAGGTGTCCTACTGTTGACTATTCTCCTCCATTCAATTTCCTCTGTGGTTCACTTTGTGGCACCAGTGTATCTGAGTTTCATTTCACTGCATCCCATTAAACAACCAGATTTTGGCTAATGGAACCTTTCTCTGCAGCTGCATGGTCACTTTTATTCCATGGATTTTCTTTAGTTCCTATCCTATTCATCATCTTACCAGCAACAGCAAGCCTGAGACGTACAATCATGTACACATCAATGACACCCAACTTTCATCAGCCAAATTATGCTCTAAGTAGTAATGACAAGCACAAATCATACTTTAGAACTATACTTGCCATAGATATTCTTTGGACTTGCACATGACAAGTTCCCGTCAGCCCAGGGTCAAAATAGCTTAACTCCCACTATAAAATCAACAACAATCACTATAATAATCTGGGCCTATGCAAACTGGATGAAGAATTGTCTTGTTTTTGGCCAATTAAGCAGAATGTACAGCACAGAGTCTAAATCATGAAGTCAGTTATAATATTGAATTCAATGTCAAATCTAATAAATAAAGCAAAATAAAGAAAGGAAAAAAAAGGATTGGATTTGTAGAGATAAATGAGACCAAAAAAACATTACACCAATTATTAAAATCAGAATGAATGAGGCCCCACACTTGTAAAAGGTAATTTTCAGTGCCAGAGAATTTGCTCAATAATTTAAACTTATCACACCAGAAAAAGGGTGCACGCACAGCAATGAACAAGTTAATCTTAAAGTTAGAAAGAGGATTTTTTGGGCCAGCTATATTCACGATAGACAAAAGTTTAAATAGATAAAATAGAATGGAAAAATTAGAGTTTAAGAAATTAACCCACCCTTATTATATGGTTTCTATGGGAAGTGATTTTTATTCAGCATATTTTCCTTTAGCATGCTGTTTTAAAAGAATGGATTAGGAATGCTAATCATCAGAAAGCTGAATTTGTATCAATAATGCTATTTACAAATATTTGCTGTACATTCATATTTTGAAATCACCTTACCATGAAGTCTAGGTATCGATGTACAATGGCAAGTGTGACATAATCATGTGCAGACAAACCAGGTAGATCTTCAAAACCTTTGGAAATATATATTTGTGCAATAATTTTACAATTAAATAATCACATTTACACCAACATTTTTAAAAATATAAGCCTAATTAATTTGTTGTTTATTGTAACACAAAATTCAGAGAGACATCTCTCTCTATTAAAGGTGTAATTTGGGTTCTTTTTATTAATACCATAGTCATCGACAGGTAAAACTGAATATGGACAAATGTTGACACTTTTATAAAATTCTATTGCAACAGATTACAAATCTTAGTATGTCTCACAATATTTCACATGCAATGATCAGTGCAAAAAGAGAATGTTAATGAACACATAGATTTACATTCATTTTGTAATTTGGATTTTTCACAATGTTTAATCTATTTTTATTTGCATTATGTTTAATTAGCTAATAATAGCTTATCTTCATACCTAATTTGCAGAAAATAGAATAAATTTTCACCCTTGAATTTTCAGCAACATCAATTACTGCAGGACTGAGGCGATTGGATGGTAAAGTGATTGTTCCATATTCATCCTGTGTAATTCCAGTCAGAGGCTTTTTGCTATCTAAATTGGTTAAACAAAAAAAGTTGAAACAAAGAATATAATACCGAAGACTGCAGTTGAATGAGAAAATTAAATGCACAATTACAAGTTACATCCATGCCTCCTGCCCCCACAGTTTTTGTTCTCTGGTTTTGCTCAAGACATTTAACTTGGAAATGTAGTAAAATAGTAAAGAAGGTAGTAATAATAAATGTCAAGAATCATAGGCAGGCTGGTGAGATGGGTGGACACATGAATTCGAATGCAGAAAATTATGAGGTGATAGATTGCTACTAGAATGAGGAAAGACAGTACACACTAAGGGGTACAACTTTAAGAATATTCAGACCGAGGTATTTATGCTTAAAATTTCTGAAGGTGTTAGGACAGATGAACAAAGCAGGTTGTAAATCCTCCCACAACTTCTGGGAAGGATCTCTAAGAAAGAAGAGGATACTTTGCAGTGAATACAAAACAGATTTACCAGAGAGAAAAGAAAAATTAGGGTTTAGAGACTTTAGTTACAAGGATGGTCTGAAGATGCTAGAATTATTCTCTTTACAACAGAGGTGATGAAAATGAGATTTGACAGAGGTAATTACAATCATAAAGGATTTAGATTGATTCAATAAAGGGTAACTATTTCTAACATTTGGGGACACTGATTTAAGGTGACTGGCCAAAGAACCATATGTATATGGCAAAAGACATTTTATGCAATTAAATGATTGGATCTTAGAATTCAAATAGAGTGGATCAGAATGCATAGGATGTTAGAAGCAAATTTAAGAGCAGCTTTAAAGTGGATTTTGATAAATACTTGAAGGGGAAAAGTTTGTATGGATACAAGAAAACGGACTAGGAATAACTGGATTAGCTCTTCCTGAAAGTCAGCACTGATTTCATGGACAAATAGCATCTGACTAACTGGTGCTATTCCATGATTCGATAAAAATGTGTCAATTCTGGTTACTTTAGGTATTGCTTGAAGGCTTATGATCAAGTTAGCTTATCTGCATGCTACCACCTGTGTCAATAAAAATAAAATCAGGCTTTGTAGATTATTTTATGGGGATAGATTTCGTCACTTACAATTTCTCACCTTCATTAAACTATATGTTAGACATTCCAGATTTTAGGAGTTATTATACAAAATTTCACATATTTAACTTTGTGTAAAGTAGATCTAGTCAATCTTGCATCAGCATACTCATGTGTATGACTTGATCTCTTTGAATGCTATTTCTATGAATTGAAAACGTAGAGACTGGATTTCTATCACACTGGATTTTTACATGGATTTCTATCACAAATATGTAGGCCCTAAAGTTCTGATTGGGGCCAGGACAGATTCTATTTTGGGGTTTCCAAATTGTGGAGAAAGTAATTTTGTTTGGTGTACTCATTTTCAAGTGGCTAGCCCCAAGAGTATCTCTGTTGCTTGTTTTTACTGCACCAAGGGGGCAGGCCTAGTGAGTTTTCTGGGGTATGGGTTTATAACCATAAATTTGTTAAATCTAGGATTAAAATGAAATATGTTTTTGGCAATGGTGATAATGAAAACCTATATAGTTTACTAACGCCCTTTAGGGAAGAAAACATCTTTACCTGCTCTTGGCTGAACCCAACTAACAGCAATGTAGTTGCCTTTTAAGTGCCCTTGAAATGGCCTATTAACTCTCTCAGTTATATTCAAGAAAGCAGTTTACCAACATCTTCATAAGGACAGCTGGGATGCGTAACAAATACTGCGTTGTTGAAGATAAAATGCATAAAATAACAATCCTTGTTGACAGCAAATGTAAAAAGGTGATGTATTTAGCATGCCCTCAGTTCTGGGTCCAGTAAAGTTGCAAGACTAAGCAGCCTTTGGTTAATCTGTAGTCGTGGACAGATGAGAGGCTGGTCCTCAAAATACTCCTCCTCAGAATGTGATTTCAGTGCTTGACATATGATTGGAAGGTACTTCATCTGCCTTGCACTTCACTCACTTTCAGTGCACTTCCTTGCTATCAGCCTTTCATCACAGCATGGGAGCAGCTTGTGATGAAGTGGTTTTAAAATATGTAGATGTTTCTTTTGATAGTCTTTAACTGCAACAGAAAATAATTCCAGTGGCATGGCTGGAGATTGGATCTCTCGGTATGTGTGAGCACCAGCGCCCCAAGAAGCACACAGCAGATTATTTCTGACATTTGTGACCATGTGGATCAAGGCTTGCTTTCCAATTGGACATACGCTACCAATGGCCATCAAGGTGTCTGACATTGGAGAGCTGTACCACTCCCTCTCACTGCACTCTGCCATTCTCTGTCTGTTGCTGAGTTGCAAACTTGCATTTCCGCAAAGAGCAAAAGCAGGGAGGTATGCAAAGGCTTGTGTAGAGGGGAAGAAAGATTATAATATGTGTAAGTAACGGGTGCAAGAAGGTAATTAGTGAGAATGAGAATGAGTGTTGAATATTGGTCGGACATATGAGTCATAGAGGTCCACAGCACAGTCAAAGCCCATTGAGTCTGCACCGGTCAAAAACACCACTTAACTATTCGAAACCCATTTTCTAGCATTTGGCCCATAGCCTTGCACCCCGTGGCATTGCATATGTACATCTAAATACTTCTTAAATATTATGAGAGTTCCTGACTCTACCACACTTACAAGTAGTGAGTTCAAGATTCACACCACCCTCTGTAATGAAAAAATGCATCCTCAGATCCCCTTTAAACCTCCCTTCCCTTACCTAAAATCCATGTCCTTCTGCAGAAAGGAATGAGTGGAGCTGCCAGGTGTGAGTGCCTGAGTAGTGCTGTGCAGAAGAATGCTGGGGAACTCAAAGTGTGGGTTCAGCAGCTGTAATTCTGGACCCATTCCCACCAACAAACTGCCTAGATGCTCTTGGTGAACGGATTCCAGCAAAGTGGTGTTGTTGACTTTCCCAGCCACTCCATTCATGCTTGTTTGGTTAGAGAAGCTATCTGTTTTCCCACCCTTGGCAGATTTCACCTGTCCATCCTTCAGATTCTGCAGCGGCATCTCCAGGTAGGAGTATGAGAACTGGGAACAGCGAGGTCATGTCTCCAATCCTGCTGTTACTACAGCCATTAAATTTCTGTCCATTTGACCCACCTCAGCCCATAAAAGTGAGATCCTTTCAATTAGAAATCTCCCCTTTGAAAAGTTACATTGAATGACACGTAGCACAGGAACAAGCCACTTGGCTGAACCAGTCTTGGCCAGAGTTTTATGGTGAATTCAAGGCCATTCTTATTCTTTCTCATTTAAACCCATCATTACAACCATCTATTTAATCCAAAACCCCATTCCCAAGTGCTTGTCGAGGTTTCCATGAAATGCATATTTGCTGTTAACTTCAATCACTCTCTGGGTTCCACACTGTTAGCATTCTTTGAAAAACTCTTTGGCTCAGTAAAAGAGCCAGAGCAAAGCTGGCTTGTGATTCTGATTGGTACTTGAAATTTCAGCAGAAGGTTTTCAAAATTCCATCCAACAAAGTTGGAACATAGCCTTGATAAGTGACAATCATATGGTGAGAATATCAAGTGCATAGTGTAGAATGACATGCTTGATTACAAAATTTATCTCTATAATTGTCTTAATACCTACCATTACCTAATATTACGCAACAGTTCAGTGAAAGCAAAAAGATAAACTCTTTGACTACGGACTAAATGTGTATTCAGAATTACAATTAACCAGATATTGCCTGTGACAGAAAGGTAGAAGCTTAAAGTCGACTCTAAGATTTAAGCACACAATCTAGCTTGACACTTTATTGCATGGCTGAAAGAGAGATATTATCAACATCCTTTGGATGAGACATTAAGCTGACATTTTGCCTACCTGTTCACGGTCTTGTGGTCTTACAAATTTCTTTGAGGAAGCTCTCCCACTGGTCTGGAAAGAAATTCTGCTCTCAACAAAATAAAAACTAAAACAGATCAACTAATGATGCTTTGATGCCTGTGTGAGTTTGATGTTTACAAATTGGTTGCCATTTGTCCTACAGAATAACTTTGGCAGCAATTAAAATATAAATTCTTAATTCTTATAGTGGAGCATTTCGGATGTCTGGAGGATATGGGAACAATAAAACAAACTAATGTTCTTTCTTTCTATTTCTGCTTGAAAAGTAATTTGTTTTTGTGATGCATTTTGAAATGTCCTGAAGACATGATAATGCACTATGAAAAAAATGGATTTTTAAATTTATGGCTGAGTGATTTGAAGAGCTAAACAGAATTTCTACAATACTTGAGAAAAGGATCTACTAGGTCTAAGTCTGATGTTAGGCTTCACTTCCTGGGTTTTAAAACGCGCCTTTCAACCATGTCACAGATCAATGAAACATAGAAACCTTACTAAGGGAACTCAGCTGTAATTATATAGCACCAAAATTCTTCAGAATTCTTAAGCAAAACCAGAGGCCAGAATCTTAGAGTCAGGGGTCACTCAGTTAGGGCAGAGAAAAGGAGGAATTTATGGTTTCAAAGGGTGGTTGGTGGAATTCTTTAACGCAAAGAGTTGTAGAAGCTCAGTTAAATACATTCAAAGCTAAGATAGATTTTTAATCTATCATTCCCCACATCCTTGCTGGCCTGACACACCTTCTACCTCAAAACTCCTTTACACATCAGCCATACCTACCCTAAGCACTCCATCAATTACCTGGCCACCCCCCATCCCCCCTACTTGGCACCCTTTCCACCTCATACCTTAACTACCTTGTACCCTAATCCCTTAACCAGCTGCCACCCCAACCCCACACCTTTACCCACACATTCCTGATGAAGGGCTTATGCCCAAAACATGGACTCTCCTGCTCCTCAGATGCTACCTGACCTCCTGTGCTTTTCCAGCTCCACACTTTTCAACACTTTCCTTACACACTCACCATTGTTCAGCAGCTGTTAAAGTGTCTTGCTGCCAGTGAACACTTAAATCTCACAATATACAACAATGACTGCTGTTAAAACATAGCCTGACTGCTCCCCTATAATCCTACACTGCATAGGAACTGTGGTCATTTCAGCTTTGATTTGCATTTTTAAATGAGCCAGGATTGGAATTCCCAGTTAGAAATGCAGAGTTAAGCACTAACGTAAAAATATTTGAGCAGAGCAGCAATCTGACTATAATTGTCACTCCTCAGAATATTGGAGGACTGTGAAAATGGATTTATTTCAAGTTTTGGAACTACATGTAGTGATTTCTTGAAAAGAGACCATTGAAAAGTCACCGTAAGCATTAGAGGTTTTTTTTAAAACAAGGCTTTCTAGAAATCTCATGACTGCTAAGATCTGGTTGCTTTTGTTAGGGAACGCTGCTGGGGCTGTTTTGAATAGTGACTTGAGGGAGTGGTTTTGGTATCTGGTTTCAGTTGGGGTCAAAAACATCTGAAGAAGGGCTGCCCAGCTGATTTCTCCCATTTCTGTAAATAAGCCCTCTTTTGAATTTAGGATGAAACCTATTTTTCCTTCTGACAGAATGAGTGAAGGAACACTTCAATATTCTACTTCCTGAGCAAGATGTGTCTGCAAAACTCTAGAGACAACCGTGTAATTAGCAACTTGATGATGCATGTCAGATCATCAGCCAACAGATTTGAGAACATTCCAAATTTTATCATTTTGCCTTGAAGAGTAACCTATGTGTAAAGTTTTTTTTGCCATTCAATGCAGAGAAATCCATTTTTTTCTCTTCTTTCCTGAAGTATTTGTTTTTCCATGCATTTTGAGGATATTTAGGGGGATAAACATTTATACT
Organism: Chiloscyllium plagiosum; assembly: GCF_037043375.1. NCBI lineage: Eukaryota > Metazoa > Chordata > Chondrichthyes > Orectolobiformes > Hemiscylliidae > Chiloscyllium > Chiloscyllium plagiosum. The sequence continues at coordinate 79,794,967 of NW_028270143.1, forward strand.
TCTATATTATTGACTGTATTTGTTAACTTAATATTGTACCTTCAATGAATAAGTTTTATTTTTGTTATAAACCAATAATTTTGTTTATTTAGAAACCTGGATGATATATCTTTTTATTTAAAATCTGATAAACACAATGTGTTTGTTTAGCCATCTCTGTAACTGGGCAAATCTATTTTTATTATGTGCTATGAACCACAGAGTAGTGGGACTTGAATAACAGTGAACTCCTTTAGCTTCATAATAGTACAAGGACTAGATGACACAATTTTGTAGTTTTTGGCGGGAGATGCAGTGAAATGTGCAAGAAAGACTTGAACCTTGGCAATCCTGGCTGACAAGTAAGGACATAACCACCATACCACAACAGGTCTAGTTTTAAGAGCTTACCACTGCATCCATATTAGGATCTGCCATCTGGATCCTTAATGACCATTTTAGGGAAACCCGCTGACAAGTGACTGTTCCCACAAGGGACAATCTTGCGATACCCATTTGAACCTGATGACAGTAGGAAAAACCCTGGCCTGGAGTAAATATGGTTTTACAAGAGGGATGTATTAATCGTTCAGACATGCTATCATTGAGGCAAAAGCTGTGTAATCTAATTTGCTTCCTTGGCCGACACTGAATGTTATTAAATGTTTAAATTCTTTGTTTCCATTCAGTGACTATAATTATATCATGTCAGTCAAATACTCAACACTATTTATTTTTGTGGTAACTTCTTTTACTTGGTGAAAATTTAGTTAATGGAGAGGACCTCCCTCTGGAAGTAAGAACAGAAACTTAGGACCATTTCTGGGTCACAAACCAATGAGCATGGAGTGGCGGTTTCAGAGGCATACCGCTTAATTGGCCCAATGATGGACGTGGCAACCAATTATTGGTGGAGAAGGTGGGTTTAATTCAAGCGTGGACTTGATATAAACTGAACATACCAGCTATTTTTTCAGCTATTTCATCATTAGGTCTTTTATATAGAAGAGCACAGAAGCTTTGAATTAAGAATTTCTTGGGAGAGCCAAATGATAGTATTTAATTCCTACCTAGCATTGAAAATTGAATTAGGAAGCCTCAGCACTGCACTTTCCAAGCTTGTCCTCATGATTTCTTTCTGTGTCTTTCAAGTGTCCCATAGATGCAAACTTCAAAAATACCAGTGTAACTTCAATACCATCACTGAACCAGGTGCATTAGCAACGGAGCTCAAAAGAAACACTGACATGTTACAAGTACACCCTCCCTCAGCGCAGGTGTATTACATCAGTGGATGCTTGTGTGTGGCTGGAAGAAGGTAACACTAGCTGATGAACATAGTACTGTTCTGCATGGGAAGGTTTCAGTTGGGGAAGCTGTTGTGGTCAGTCTCTCCTGAAGTGGGGAATACAGACACAGCTCTGTGCACTGGGCACAAATGCAGGATGTCAGGAATAACAGGAAGTGAGATGCTACCTAGACCAGCAGCAACAAATATGCTGCAATTTGGTGTGTGAGATCATGGGTTGCTTTTGGAGGTTTCCAACCAGCTTATATGTGCCATCAGGTTCCAGAGCTTTGAGCAGCTGAGATCCTACATTGAGAAAATAACTAACGTTACAGAGAGCTAAATGAAGCAGACCTTAGAATTCATGGAAGAGCTGGAAATGTGTTGCTGGAAAAGCGCAGCAGGTCAGGCAGCATCTAGGGAACAGGAGAATCGACGTTTCGGGCATTAGCCCTTCTTCATGGAAGAGCTGCACACTGACATGCAGAGATCATGACATAATACCCAGCTGGATTTCTCAATTGGGGTATTTGTTTCTGATGTTCTATCAAAAGCTAATTGGTCCAGTCCTTCTGACCTTTAGATAGTTGTTTATATAAAATAAGAAATTCCATGTTGTTGCTGCTGCACTCAGTACTTAAATATACGCACATGGTCACAGACTACAAGAATGTTACTGATTAGCAGCATGTTAATTATGTTTTATTCATTCAGAGGGCATTGCTGGGTAGGCCAGCATTTATTGCCCATCTGAGAGGGCAGTTACCATTGGACCCACATGCACACATATATTTTGTGTGGTGAATTTGTACTTGCAGAGTTACATTGCACTTTGCTCAAAAACTGCATACATTCATGTAGAACTCTGAGCTCAAAAACTGCATGAATTTATGTAAAACTCTGTTATCTCACTTTTTACCTTAGAAGCAACCTAAACATCAGGTCATAGACAGAGAACACAGGGGGCTAACACCTTCAACATATTGTCTAGCTATCACCACTGTTAACAGCTAACCCGAGAATGCAACTTTTAAAAAAAGGGTTTTGTGATTTACACATGAAAGAAATGAAACTATCACTGTATTCTAACAGATGAAAGGCTTAACAGACAATCAATTTTTCAATGTAAAATTTCAGTTACATCACACTGCAGATTTTTGCTATAAATTCTGTGTTACGATCGAGCCCTCCACAATCACCTGATGAAGGAGCGTCGCTCCAAAAGCTAGTGTGCTTCCAATTAAACCTGTTGGACTATAACCTGGTATTGTGTGATTTTTAACTTTGTACACCCCAGTCCAACACTGGCATCTCCAAATCATGGGTTGGAGATGTGTGTGGCAAAACTATTACATAGAAAAAGCATGCTGACAATTCATATTGACAGGGAAAATTCATGGTAAAAGTGATATAAGTGTGTTTTCGCAGAGAAGTATTGCTAATTGACTAATACAGTACATTTCCAAGGTAGCTTGGAATTTTCTAATTCAAAGATGTAGCCACATTCATAACTACCAGAAGAGCTAACCCAATCATTATCTTAACTGGAGATCAGATTGGAAGGGAGTGCGTTATTCCTCAATAAGTACAATTGACTAAGACAGATTCCCTTGGGCAGGTTCTCTTTGGATAGGTATGTCTAGTGTCAGCTTGGTTCAACTTTAGCACTTCCAACAATTTGAAGACTGGATTTTAGCACCACTCCAGGACTTGAGCATACTGGACTGAGTGAAAGCTGCCTCATCAGATGTACTATTCAAGAGATGAGACAATAAACCAAGGTCCAATTTTCCTCTAAGATCAACGTAAAAGATTCTACAGCACTATTCAAAGAGGAATGGAAGAGTTCTTCTTCAGTCCAAGCCAAAGTCCATCCATCAGCCAATATCACCAAAAGCAGATTAAGAATAGTTTTTTTAATGATGTTTGTTGGACCTTTTTTGTGCACACACTGAAGTTTGTAGGCAAGCATGATAGCAAAGCATTGACTTCAAAAGTACTGAAATGACTGTGAAGTTCTTTGGAGCATCCTAGAATGACTCAAATAAAATATTTTGATAAAATAGTAAATGAATAGTTTGGCTTGTGGTAGCTGTAGCATGCTTGAGAGGTAAAAAGTGACTTTGAAACCCAGAAATATTAACCTAATAATGAGTGGTTCTCCATTTCCTCCTACAAAATAATCAAAATCTGTTTTTATGGATTTTGGTTGCTACAACTACAATTGAAAAACCCAGACGCCAGAGATAGAAAATGTATGGATAATTTGAAAACATTGTGAAACAGATAAGGCAAAAATAAATGCAAAAAATTGTGCTAGAAAAAATAATAGAAGCACAAGTCCAAGACTCTAAACTGCAGCTGCACATTTTGAATGCAGTCACATAACCTTTTAGGACATAGGTTGATGGTGTAGCATGTGCAAATCCTGTATTATTCATTTTAAAAAGACTCAATTTATGTACGGCACAGTACCACTGAAAAACATGGGAACATTTATCTGTGCACTATGAAAATAGTTTTAAAATTCTATTTGTATAAGATGCCTCGGCATAATTATCTGCTTGTGAAATAATGGGCAGAAATAGTGAGACAAACCTAAAGTCTAAGTACTTAATCTCCTGCCATTTTCATGTCTATGCTACAGGTTTGGTGCTGGCAGAAAACTACTTTCACATTGTAATCTTAACATTACAGGAAGTTTTTCACATGCATTTACCTAAAATTCTTCCATGGTCATCCCGCTTGACTCGCATTTGTTTCTCCTCTTCCCTCCAAAGTTGTAGGAGAAGACTAGCTGCTGTAGAATCATGTTTTCCACGCCACACATTTATGTGATAAGCCGTTTTTGGGTTGTCACATAACTCAAGTAGGGTTCCGAGTACCAAACTATGCATGCGCTTTGGGCTTGCCTTTGCAAGAAAACAGAAAAGGCCCACTTGACAAAGTTCAAGTAAATACATTTTTAAAATCAAATTAGCAGATAAATACAAATAAAGACCTTCAAATTATAATGTATCTTTTTGCCTTGCTAATATAATCATTCAACCTCAAACTCTATGGCACAAATCTACAATTCTGACAATACTGAGAATGAGAAACATTAAAGTAAGGAATTAGAAATGCCAATAATATACATTATTTATATTTCTCGTGTATGGAGTTGACTGTTAATCTTTCTTGGTCAAACCTTGTCAAATTATAATTATAAAGCATCTTTGATGTTGAAAAACAGAATTATAATAATGTCTTCTAAGATACAAAGAAATTGTTATTGTGTAACTTCCTTCCAAAGAATGTCCTCAGCATACCTTCATTATGGCTCCACATCTAATTCTGTCTTTAAGTGATAATGAGGATGCACTGGTCTTCTGAAAAGATAGAGAAAAGGAAGGCGAAGTGGTAGCACTAATTAGGGAAGACATTGAACTGTTTGAAAGACAATGTCCTGGAAGGAAAAATTGCCAGAATCCATTTAGTGAGAGTTGAAAAGCAAGAAAGATATGATCACTGTATTTGCTTATTCGAGACCTCCAAATAGTAAGCAAGAAAAAGGAGCAAATCTGCAGAAATTATACAGGTGTGGAGAAATGAAAGAGTGTTGCCACTGGAAGAGTTCATTATCCAAATATCAGCTATGCTAACATCAGAGTAAAGGAAAAGGGGGTGTGGTGGAGGGAAGAATTCCTGAAATGTGTTCAAGAGAATTTCATTGACCAATATGCTTTCAGGCTAACTAAATCCTCAATTGTTACTGATGGGATTTGAGCTCGGAAGTTTTAGATTCAAAAGCTCAGTAACATGATTACCACATTATCCATAATTTTTAATGTTTACCTCAAGCAAATCTAAGAGAAGAAAAATGCCTCCCATTTCAAGGAAGCTGTCTTCAGCTGTGTAGCACCCAACAATGCAGCACCTGTAATAAACATAAAATAATTGCATTTAACTTTTTCATTACTGCTTTATCTGCTGGATGACTAATAAGTAGACATGTGCAAATTTATTCATCCTACTGCCATTTTCATTTTTGGAAAATATATCTTAATTTGTATTAAGTTACATGACTCCACTTCAAAAGTATTTCTTTGGTGGTAAGGTGCTTTTGCAGATCTTGAGGGTGGGAAAGATGCTTCACGCACACAAGGTCTTCTTTGTTTTTTGTTGTATTTTTCCCTGCCAATCAATTTTGCATGAAAAGTTGCAAAGACAGTGAAAATGCCAAATCTGAGTGCTAACAACAGGTTGCTTAAATGAAATACCTATTTCTTCAATCATGTTGATTGCTACTTATGCCCATTATATTTTATAGCATTGTATGCTATAAAATTATTTTAGTAATTTGCATCTTTTATCTTAAGACAGTAACTCATGCTACTGTATGGCAAATTTCAGTAATACCTTGCTGTTTGTGTTCAAAAGAAGTGTGCTTTAAGTAACATAACCACCTCAGCCAACATAGCAACAGTTGCTTCCTTGTCCTTGTTTACTATAATAATCCAAAATATTTGAAATCTCCACGATTATTGGGTGGCAAAATGTTTGGATGAGTAATACCAGAATACCGATCAACTGAACAAATATGAACAGTGCATCTCAGCAATTTTGATAAGCATGAGGTTAGCTGAAACTCTGCTCCCACCTCCTTATTTGTAGTAAGTACGGTTCTGAAGAAGGGTCACTGGACCCAAAACATTAACTCCGATTTATTTCCACAGATGCTGCCTGACCTGCTGACATTTTCCAGCAATTTCTGATTTTGTTTCAGATTTACAGCATCCACAGTTCTTTCGGTTTTTTTAAGCTCAACTCACTTCAGACTTCCTGACTCGACATCCCCTCACCCTGGGCCTGACATTTCTACAACATTATCAACCCAACAATCCTTCATCCCTGACCTGTGCTCATCTCCACATCCCATACTGCCACTAACCTCTTCACAGCCTTGATATCTCATCTCCAACCTGACCTGACAACTCTAACCAGACATCCCAATCCCCAGAACTTGAGTGTTGGTTCCGTAATACTACAGGAATGCGTGTGTGTGTGCGCGTGTGGGTGTGCGCGCGCGTATGCGTAGTGTATGTGTGTCTATATATGCATGGTATTCCACTGATACCAGTATTGCCCACCTGCTCAGGCTCATGCTGCCTTATGTGTACACTTTCTGGATCTCCATTGGCTTCCATATGAGAAAACCATCCTTGAACCTTTCTACCCTGGACTTAGTCGTGGGGTGTTATGAAGATAGTAGGTTTTCAGCCCTCTCTATTCCCACCCAAATAAATGGGAACCTGGCCATCCAGTGTGCCTCTTTGGGGAGAATTTAATTTTACCCTTTGTTTAAGTCACAGCTTGTTTTCCGACTTTTCTTCGCATTGTCAGAAAGTTTCACAAGAATTCACACTGTTCCTTTATCCAACTTATTAGTGATAGATAATGCGAGATAGTCGAGGCTTCAGCACTGATATCTGGGGTATCACAATATTTACAGTTTGTCAACCTTAAAAAGATTCAGTATGCGGAAGATTACATTTTTTGGCTAGTGCAAGTTGCATTGAGTTTGGTGGAGAGAAACTCACCATGAGGCTGGGTGTCTTTATCTTATCAAACTTGCCACTTTATGCTTTAATTGCCATTGGCAATCCAGTGGCATGTATCACTTTGTACCACTGAGCTACTGTGCTGCCCTGTTTACTGGAGTGATGCATAGGAGAGTGGTCTTCTTCTGGGAGGGCTGCCAGAGAATGCTGTGCCACTACATGATGTCTGTCTGGTCAGAGATTGCCACATAGGTTAGTGCCCTGTTCAAACTGTGGGGGAAGCAGGTAAGAGTTCTGGAAGAAGGTAAATAACCTTCTCTGTGCCACACTTTGTTCTCTGTCAATTTACACTTCATTCTATCTCTGCTACTGTATTCATCTGCCACCAAGGCTTCTGTTCTTTGCATGCAATATCTTGCATCACTTACTCCATCTTAGAATGAGCTGTTCCAAGTAGTCATCACTCACTGGACATCTACTACAAGACCAGCATCCCTTGCTGCCACATCATCTTCAAGAGCCCAAAGTGTACCTGAGGGAGCACTGGCATCTGCCCGGCTCTTAGCCGGTGACTAGACAGAGATAGCTGGCAAGGACAAGTTGGCACTGAGGTTGTCCAACAAGAACACGGAGGTCTTAGAATCATAGAATCTGGACAGTGCAGAAAGAGGCCATTCAGTCCTTTGAGTCGGCACTGATCCTCTAAAAAGCATCCCACTGAGAACCACTCCACCCTATCCTCTTAACCCTGCATTTACCAAGGCTACTCCACCTAGCCTGAACTTCCCTGGACACTATTGGGGTAATTTAGCATGATCAATCTACATAAGCTGCACATCTTTGGACTGTGTGAGGAAACTCGAGCATCTGGAGGAAACCCACTCAGAAGGGGAGAATTCCATGTGGACAGCAACATAAGGCTGGAATCGAAACTAGGTCCCTGGTGTGGTGCAGCAGCAGTGCTAACCACTGAGCTACTGTGCCACCCTGTTTAATGGAGTGATGCATAGGAGGGTTGACAGAGAATGCTGTGCTGCTACATGGTGTCTGCCTGGTCAGAGATTGCCACGTGGGTTAGTGCCTTGTCCAGACAGTGGGGGACCAGGTAAGAGTGCTGGAAGAAGGTCAATAACCTTCTCTGTGCTACCAGGGTAAATGCCACATTTTGCTCTCTGCCAACTCACACCTCACTCTATCTCTGCTACTGTATTCTTCTGCCACCACGGCTTCTGTTCTATTGCATGCAATATCTTGCATCACTCACTCTCCTTCCCTTCTCATCTTGCTACAGCATTAGCCCTGAATCCTCTGCTTCGTCACTCCCTCAGAACACCTCAACAACTTCCCTTCCAATGCACCACCGCATTCACCCCCTTTATGTCATTACAGGAAAAGACATCTCACATCAGGGCAGAGTCAGGATGGCCCGGTGTGAAGGGAGGGACAAGAAGACCATGTCTGAACCATTTCATAGAATCACGGAATCCCTACAGCGTGCAAACAGGTCATTTGGCCCAACAAGTCCACACCGACCCTCCAGAGTAACCCATCCAGACCCTATTCCCTACCCTCTACATTTATGCCTAACTAGTGCATCTAACCTGCACATCCCTGAACACTATGGGCAATTTAGCATGGCCAATTCACCTAAACTGCACATCTTTGGATTGTGGGAGGAAACCAGAGCACCTGGAGGAAACTCACACAGACATCAGAACGTGCAAATTCAACACAGAGAGTCGCCCGAAGTTGGAATCGAACGGTGGTCCCCGGCGCTGTGAGGCAGCAGTGCTAACCACTGAGCCACCATTTGGGCAAAAAATTCCCAGGGTCACTCCACCATATCTTCATAATTAGTGGATTTGACTGCAGAGTAAGCCTCCTCCACCCCTACATTTGCACAAAAGGAGAAGTCAGTGAGGCGCATTGGGAGGGAGAGGAGAAGAAGAGTTTTGTGATCACATATGCGCGGCTCACAGCTGACACTTATCTACAAAGTTTGAGTTTGTAATAAAGTTTGTTTATCACCATTCATGTGGCTGTTCATATCTCTGTGTAAGGCCTAGGTGCTTCATTGTGCTCTTTGGGTGCACTCCTTGCTCCCATGGAATGTGGTATGGCGGAGATATTCAATGAATGCATGTGTGCGTAGTGTTAACAACATGTGTTCTTGCATTGGCTCATTCTGACAAGTTGGGCCCTCTGCCTATCAGCATTGCTCGCTCTTTAGATGACTGTCTATTTCAGACAGTTCCCCAGTAGTGATGGTGCCAGCAAGGTTCAACATACAGTGAAGGTCAATGCTGCACAGTGGCTAAGTAGTACACTGCCTGAATGCTGTGTACTCAATATTTCATTTGTATGACATCAATGTCCTTACTCTGTGAATTCTCAGTGACTAGTTGTAGATGCAGCTGCCTCCTTCATACCTTGGCTCACTTACTTCTCCCAGCATGCGAGAACATTTCAAGTCATCGTCCTGGACATTATGCAATTTTGGTGTGCTTCATGATTTAATTGGCAGTGCGTGGTCCTCTGCCTTTGGCTTTCAGCCTCAGCATTAACATGCTATTGAGATGCTAACATCACCTGCTCCCGCTCACATACCCATTTGCCTACTCCACAGGCTTCACACTTACCCAGGTCATCAGCCAGGCCAAGTAAATGCATCTACACTTGCCTTACTTCCCCCACTGAATCCCCATTCTCCATTTTTCCACCTCTAAATAATGGCAAAGGGATAAATGTGGTCTACTCCCTCGACTATTACTGGCCAATATCTGCACAGACCTGACTGGTTGCCTCATGTGTTTCAGACTGTGGCCAACTTCCCTTCAGCCTAAGTCTGGCCCCTATAGAGACAAAGGGCTGACCATGACCTGCACCTTGAAGCACAAAGGCACAGACCCACTGTGGTGTGATGTTTGACCGTGGCTGAAGCCCACAACTGGCATGGATGGCTGCCCCTGATTAATTGCTCTGGACCCCCTTGCTGATGGATGCCTCCATAGAGTTGGTGGTAACCTGACATTGCTCACTGATATATAAGAAGAGCTAGGTGAGCTTGGTTGAGCATGGCTATGCAGCATGGCCACCTGCGTGTGTACAGCACTAACTGCAAGTGCAATGGCAAGGGCAGGCATGTATGTTGCTGGCAGGCTGCTAGGCACCATGTGAATCTGTGCTGGAACAGCTAGCGAACAATCCTGGTGGGCAGCCTGATGCAACAGTGATCTGAGTATCTTTCCCTATGCAGTTACTGTATCTGATGTGGCTGCAATCTGTTGGTTGTTGGTGTCATACATTTCAAATGCATGAGACTGTAGGGTGCATTGTCAGGGCATTGCAGATGCCAAGATGATGATGATGCCTCCCTGAAAGTTGGGTGCCAATATCCTTGGTGAAAAGGTGCTTATGAGTCTCATGCTTATGCCATGTTCTGCATTGGGGCAGTGGACAACAAGGAAGTTATTTGGAGAAAGCAGTGAGCTGAACCAGATATCTATTGGTTGCTCTTTACCCACACTGCATGTTACAGCTTCAAAGAACTGGCTCAAAGAAGGGCACTATTAGTTGTTAAATATTCTTGGATATAACGTATTCAATAAACGTAGGAAAGTGGGAGAGGTGGGAATATTGATAAAGAATGACAGAAAGGAGAACATTACATCATTGGAGAGAGATTGTGTTCCAATAGGTCATGGACAGAATTTGTTTGGCTAGAGCTAAGGTTCAACAATGTTGTTGGAGCACTCTACAGCTCACCAATCAGTGGGAAAAATGTACACGAACAAACTTTCAAGAAAATAACAGAGAAATGCAAAGGGAGACGTTATCTGAATGTGGACTGACATAGCAGTAAAAGACAGAGTGGGGCAATAGTGGCTACAGTATTCAAGAGAATATTCTATAGCACTACATTTCCACTCTAACTATTTTTGGTAGTGTAGATGAGCAGAGAGATCTTGGTTACATAGATCCCTGAAAGTTGCCACCAAGTTGATAGGGCTGTTCAGAAGGCATACAGTGTGTTAGCTTTTATTAGTAGAGGAATTGAGTTAGAACCATGAGGTCATGCTGCAACTGTATAAAACTCTGATGCAGCCGCACTTGGAGTATTGCATGCAGTTCTGGTCACCACATTATAGGAAGGATGTGGAAGCTTTGGAAAGGGTTCAGAGGAGATTTTCTAGGATGTTGCCTGATATGGAAGGAAGGTCTTGCGAGGAAAGGCTGAGGGACTTGAGGGTGTTTTCGTTAGAGAGAAGAAGGTTGAGAGGTGACTTAATTTAGACATATATGATAACTAGAGGGTTAGATAGGATGGACAGTGAGAGCCTTTTTCCTCGGATGGTGATGGCTAGCATGAGGAGACATAGCCTTAAATTGAGGGGTGTTAGATATAGGACAGATGTCAGAGGTTGTTTCTTTACTCAGAGTAATAGAGCCATGGAACACATTACCTGCAACAGTAGTAGATTCGCCAACTTTAAGGGCATTTAAATGGTCATTGAATAAACATATGGACAAAAATGGAATAGTGTAAGTTAGATGGGCTTCGGATTGGTTTCACAGGTCAGTGCAACATCGAGGACTGAAGGGCCTATTCTGTGCTGTAATGTTCTATGAAAGGGGCACTGCTAAACTGTTTCTTAGGAATGAGATGAGCCAAGTGGAACAAATATTAGTAAAAGAACACTTAGGGAATTGTGATCATTGTATCATAAGATTTAGATTGTTGTAGAAAAGTCAAGGAGTGAAAGTGTGAAAATAATTAACTTGAGGAAAGCCAACTTTGATGAGTAAGAATAGATGCAGATGTTGGAGAGACTGTTAGGTCTGAAGGTTGATAAGTCTCCGGGGCCTGATGGTCTGCATACCAGGGTACTGAAGGAGGTGGCTCGGGAAATCGTGGATGCGTTGGTGCTTATTTTCCAGAGTTCAATAGATTCGGGGTCGGTTCCTGAGGATTGGAGGGTGGCTAATGTTATACCACTTTTTAAGAAAGGTGGGCGAGAGAAAGCAGGAAATTATAGACCAGTTAGTCTGACCTCAGTGGTGGGAAAGATGCTGGAGTCTATTATAAAGGATGAAATTACTACACATCTGGATAGTAGTAACAGGATAGGAGAGAGTCAGCATGGATCTATGAAGGGGAAATCATGCTTGACTAATCTTCTTGAATTTTTTGAGGATGTAACTATGAAGTTGGACGAGGGAAATCCAGTAGATGTAGTGTACCTGGACTTTCAGAAAGCTTTTGATAAAGTCCCACACAGGAGGTTAGTGAGTAAAATTAGGGCGCATGGTATTGGGGGCAAAGTACTAGATTGGTTTGAAAATTGGTTGGCTAATAGGAAACAAAGGGTAGTGATAAACGGCTCCATTTCGGAATGGCAGGCAGTGACCAGTGGGGTACCGCAGGGATCCGTGCTGGGACCGCAGCTTTTTACAATATATGTTAATGATATAGAAGTTGGTATCAGCAATAACATTAGCAAATTTGCTGATGATACAAAGCTGGGTGGCAGGGTGAAATGTGATGAGGATGTTAGGAGATTACAGGGTGACCTGGACAAGTTAGGTGAGTGGGCAGATACATGGCAGATGCAGTTTAATGTGGATAAATGTATGGTTATTCACTTTGGTAGCAAGAACAGGAAGGCAGACTACTACCTCAATGGAATCAATTTATGTAAAGGGGCAGTACAGAGAGATCTGGGTATTCTTGTACACCAGTCAATGAAGGCAAGCATGCAGGTACAGCAGGTAGTGAAGAAGGCTAATAGCATGCTGGCCTTCATAACAAGAGGAATTGAGTATAGAAGCAAAGAGGTGCTTCTGCAGCTGTACAGGGCCCTGGTGAGACCACACCTGGAGTAGTGTGTGCAGTTCTGGTCTCCAAATTTGAGAAAAGACATTCTGGCTATTGAGGGAGTGCAGCGTAGGTTCACGAGGTCAATTCCTAGAATGGCAGGATTACCTTACATTGAAAGACTGAGGCGACTGGGCTTGTATACCCTTGAGTTTCGAAGATTGAGAGGGGATCTGATTGAGACGTATAAGATTATGAAAGGATTGGACACTCTGGCAGTAGGAAACATATTTCCACTGATGGGTGAGTGCTGAACCAGAGGACACAACTTAAAAATACGGGGTAGACCATTTAGGACAGAGCTCAGGAGAAACTTCTTCACCCAGAGAGTGGTGGCTGTGTGGAATGCTCTGCCCCAGAGGGCAGTGGAGGCCCACTCTCTGGATTCATTTAAGAAAGAGTTGGATAAAGCTCTCAAAGATAGTGGAATCAAGGATTATGGAGATAAGGCAGGAACAGGATACTGATTAGGAATGATCAGCCATGATTATATTGAATGGCGGTGCAGGCTCGAAGGGCTGAATGGCCTACTCCTGCACCTATTGTCTATTGTCTATTATCTGACTTAGATAAATAAGAATCCAGGGTTGGATGGCAAAATTATAAATGAACAATGGATTGTCTTTAAAGAAGAGATAGTTCAGAGTAAAGGCATACTAACATATAAGTGAAAGGTAAGGTAATTAAATGCACAGCTCCCCCCAGTTGACAAAAGAGATGGACATTAAAATGAAGAATAAAAATGTGTTTATGATGGATAACAGGTGGACAACAGAGTACAACAGAGAATTAAGCTGAATGTAAAAGGTTCAGAGAAGGATTAAGTAAGTGAAGCAAACAGTGAGTTTAAGAACAGATTGTACACTTAAAGGCACCAGGATCAGATTCAACTGAAGGACACTATGGGAAGAGAAAATGAAAAACTTGGAGACACTTGTCATAATTTTCGAGTCTTCCTTAGATTCAAGCATGATGTCAGGGAACTGGAGAATTTCAAATGTCACACCGTTGTTCAAAAAAGGGCGAAGCCAAGCCCAGCGACTACGTACCAGTTAGTTTAATTTAACATACCAGCTAGGGAAACTTGCGGAAATAGTAATTTGTGAGAAAATTAATAGTTACTTGGGCAAATGCAGGTTAGTTAATGAAAGCTAACGTGGATTTATTAAAGATTAACTGTATTCAACTAACATGCTTATATTTTTGTCAGAGAGAGTTGATGAGAGCAATGCTATTGGTGTGTTTTACATATAGTTCCAAAAGATGTTTGTTAAAGTTCCACAAAATAGACTTGTGAGCAAAATTAGAGCCATGCAATAAAAGGAACAATAGCAACTTGAATACAATATCTGTGAAATGGGTGGACGAATGGCAGATGCAATTCAACACAGAAAAATGTGAGATGATTCAATTTGTTGAAAGACTGTGGAGGGCAATAGAAAATAAAGGATACAATTCCAAACGTGGTACAAGGATCAGAAGGGAGGTGGAAAATATGTGCATAACTGATTGAAGAGTGGTAAATAAAGCATAACACATTTAAGTCTCATTAATATGGGCATAGAGTACAGAGCAAGAATGTTATATTAAACATCTAAACTTGTTCATTCTGAACCTACATTACTTCTAATCTCTCCAGCAGCTATGTGGATCTCCCTGGCTGTGGTAGGCAGCTTGGAGGGAATGAATTGTGGGAGTTTGGGAAAATCTAAATCTTTAGAATGCATAGCAAGGCAATAAAATGTGCAAAAAAATTTATCAGAGTGACTTCAGAAATGAGGAATTTATGTTACATCATTGGATGAAGAGAAGGTTGAGTGAAAATGTGATAAAGTTATTAAAATTTTTGAGGGCTCTGGACCGAGTTGAAAGGAAGAACTATTCCCATTAATGGAAGGATTAAGAATTAGAGTGCACGGTTTTAATGTCGCAAAAAATATTTTGCGAGTTGTTAGGATCTGAACTATGCTGTCTGAGAGCTTGGTGGAGGAAGCGCAATCAAGAGGAACTGGATTATTATTTGAAGAGGAGGAGCATATAGGGCAGTGGAGAAAAAGTAAAGGATTGACATGAGTGAAATTGCTCTGTCAGAGAGACAGCACAGATATGATAGCCTAACTAATCTCCTTTTATTCAGCAACCATTTTGTTATTCTGTCATAAATTTGCCAAAAACAACTTTTCTTTTCCATAATAGGAAGAATTTTGCTTTATAAATTATCCTGCTACTACTTCCTTAATAGTAAGGAATTAGCTATTTTTGTCTCTCTGGTTAAGACTGTAAAACGTGAGTGAGTAGATAAAGAAGATTAAAGGAAATCAACTTGAAATATTAAATTATGGGGCTGTATATCATGTGTGTTTTTGGCAGGGGGGTGGATGTAAATTAGGACGAGTGCCTAGCCCACCACCTTCCTATCCACCTCGAGGTAACCCCAATGGGCTAGATGGGCACTGAAATCAGCAACTTGGCCACCATTTGTAATAGGTAATTCTGAATCAACTGAGCTTGCTAAAAGCTCAACTGACTCTAGTATTAGTGTGTCCATGCCATACTATAGTTGGTGTGGGCAGCCAAGCAGGAGTGAGCAGCTTTTTAAAACAGTTTTAAATTAAAGAACAGTAAGTAACAGAGTACTCTATTTTGAGCCTGTTTTTTGTACATCAGGGGCAATGGCTTCCCAAAGATAGTGTTCACCCCTCCTTTCTATCTGCACAGTCTTTTAAAACTACACTTTTACCCCTTACCCTCCTCTCTCAGGGGTTTTTAGTTTATCGACTCATTCCGAGGTTACAGGCTTCTTCTGCCATCATTTATTACCAATTGCAGTTGCCTTCAAGAATATAGCTATGAAAAAGATGAGAAACCTCTCTCCTACCCAAAGTCCTCTGACTTAACTGGATCTGAGATTGCATCAGACCTCTTTGGTGGGCCTGTCTGCAGTCCCTCAGTTTCTGAAGGTGGGACTGAGAGGCAGAAGTCCTGCTGTGTACCAATTTAGTCTGCCTCTGGCCTTTTATGAACATGGAGCAGGCTTGTTTTTGGTCAGTTAACTTTCTGCTAAGTTTTTATTTTCATTCATAAAACCTGGCTCCTTTTCTCTCTACAGATCTTGCTAAAATGTGCCAAGCATTTCCAGCACTTTTTGTTTCTATTTTATGTCATTAAGATACCTGTTTTATTCTTGGTTCAGGCAAGCTTAGCTGATTTCAGCTGGACAGTTAGAGTGCTTTAATTGACAGCAACATCCCATCACTTCAGTTCAATGTCTTCCATGGGAAATGTGTGTTTTGAGGATAGAATTAAGCTCAGTAATAAACATCTATAGTAAAATAGTCTTTTGTCAGTTACTGGTCTAACTATAGAGCCTAGCCAAGGAACTGAATCTGAACAAAAATGTTAATGTCTTCAAGTTAAGAGGATGAAAGAAACAGTGAAAAAATTATTGGGAAAAGCAAAAAGGAGAGCAGTTAGCAGTGGAAAGGTGAAAGCTGATCTTAATGGGGTTAAAAAGGATATGATTATTGTTTCAATCCTAAAATGAGCTAATAATGAAAAACAATTATTTATATTTAAAAATTCTTAAATTAGATGGTCATGAATTTTAAAGCTTGCCTGGATGGGTGCAGCTTCAACGACACTCAAAAAGCTTGACACCATCCAGGACATAGCAGCCCACTTGACTGGCAGCACATCCACAAGCATCAACGTCCAGTAGCAAAAGTGTGTACTATCTGCAAGACACACTGCAGAAATTCACCAAAGATCCTTAGACAGTATATTCCAAATACAAAACCATTTCCATCTAGGACAAGGGCAGCATTTACATAGGAACACCAGTGCTTGCAAGTTCCCTCCAAGCCACTCACCATCCTGACTTGGAAATATATCACCGTTCCCTCACTGCAGCAGAGTCAAAATCCTGGAACTCCCTCCATAACAACATTATCTGCCAATATACAGCACAGGAACTGCAGTGGTTCAAGAAGCAGGTCACTACCACCTTCTCAAGGATAACTAGAGGAGAGGCAATAAATATTGGCCAGCCAGTGATGCTCACAACCCATGAGTGAATAAAAATCATTGTCCTCTGAAATTGTTTTGCACTCACAACATTGATATATTGTTGATGTAGGCTTCTTATTCATTGAATAACAAAGCCTCATGCACTACATTAATTACATCACAAACATTAAAGTACAAAAATATTAAGAGATAAAACACAACTAATAATGTGAGATTTCATGATAAGTTTGCAAATAACACAATAACAGTGTAAATTATACCCTTATAAAATATCTTATACAAAACATAATATTATGTTACTTTGTGAATGCATTAAGTAAACTATGTGATAGTGAGGAATGCTGATGCTGAAGAAGTCAGAGTCGAAAAAGTGTGGCATTGGAAAAAGCACAGCAGGTCAGGCAGCATCTGAGGAGCAAGAGAGTTTTATCAGGACTGGGGAGGGTGAACGGGGGCTGAGAAATAAATGGGAGGGTGGGGCTGAGGGAAAGGTAGTTGGGATGGCGATAGGTGGGCAACAGTAGAAGGTGATTGTGATAGGTCGGTGGGAAGTGTGGTGGCCTTGATTAGGTGGTAGAGGAGGCCAGTTCTGTGCTTAATCTGCAGTGAGAAACAAAATAGATACTGAGAGAAATTACAACTGAAATTATTTACTGCAGCATTATAACAAGGAACTTACCAGACACAATCTACTATTGCCAGTATTAGCTTGTTGTGACCCATGCCACTATAGAACTTATTTGGGTCAATCTTTAATAGCTTGATGAGAATATCTACTCCAAAGGCACCAAAAAGTTCCTAATATGCAATGAAAGAAAGCACTGTGGTTATTTCAAATTAAACAGCAGACTAATTTATTGCACATGCTAGAAATGTGCAATAAGAATCAAAACAGTGCTGGACACACTTTGCGAATCAGGAAGCAATTATAAGAAAAAAAGAGGCTATTTCACGTCATATGACCAATTATCATATCAGGCATTATATACATTATTTGATTCAATGCAGAAAAGTTTCAATTTCGCATTGAAATGCAAATTTAATGTTAGAAGACCATATTAACTACAAAGCAAATTGTAGTTGATAGACAGTCTCACTCTAAACTCTCTTGGTATCAGGTTGGGTTCTGGTTCCAGATTTATATTATAACTTTAGCACAAGGTTAATATATGATTGGAAGTTAAATAGAAAAATGAATCAGGAAACTTCAGCGCATACTAAATGTAGAATTAGAGGTGATGGCCTAGCGGTATTATCTGTAAATTATCAATCCAGAAACTCAGATAGTGTTCCAGGAACCTGGGATTGAATCTCACCACAGTAGATGCAGAACGTGAATCCACTAAATATTTTGAATTAAGGATCTAACAATGACCATGAAACCAGTGTTGGTTGCAGAGGAAAACATCCCATCTGATTCACTAGTGTCCTTCAGAAGAGGTCCTCTGTTACCCCTACTTGGTCTTGTCTACATGTGACCCCAAACCCATAACAATGTGGTTGACATTTACATCCAAAATTTCCTAGCAACAATCACCGGTCTCAAAAAAGAGATGAACCCAGATAGACCACCTGGCATTGATCTAGGGCACTGGAAATGACAACAGCAAAAACACAGTCCTGTTGATCCTCAAAAGCCCTCCATACATCTGGGGGCTAGTGCTAAAATTGAGAGAGCTATCACAGAATCACAACAGTAGAGAAACAGGCCATTTGGCCCAACATGTCCACACTGACCCTCCGAAGAGCATCCCACCCCACCCATCTCCTATATTTTCCCTGTAACTCTACTTTTCCCTTGGCTAACACACCTAACCTATATATCCCTGGACACTATGGGCAATATTTCATGGCCAATACACCTATCCTGCACATCTTTGGACAATGAGTGGCATACAGAGCATGCAGCGGAAACCCACACAGACACTGGGAAAACATGCAAACTCTACACAGACAGTTGCCCAAGGGTGGAATTGAACGGTGAGGCAGCAGTGATAACCACTGAGCCACCATGTCTCTCACAGACTAGTCAAACATCAGCATGGTATAGTCAAATTCTTGGATTAAATCATATCTTATAAACAATGTCCCAGACATTATAATTCCTGGATATGTCCTGACCTTGATATTGAGTTTCATGGCATCAAATCAAATATGGGCAAGGAAACATCTTGATGATTACCACTTAACATCCTTCCCCAGCTAATGAATCAGTGCTCTTTCATGTTGAAAACACTTAAGGATGGAATACTTCAATGTCCACCACAAAGAGCGGCTCGGCATTTATACTAGTGATAAAGCTGGTCGAGTTCTGAATGACATGTCAAGGACCACATGGTTGTCAAACCATATAAGCAGCAAGTGATAAACAATGCTAAGTGTTGCCACATCCAATGGATCAGGTCAACACTGCAATCCTAACATATACAGTTGTGAATGGTGTGGATGTTTAAACAACTCACTGGAGAAGGAGATGCCACGAATATCTGCATCCTTAATGAAGGGAGAGCCCAGCACATTAATACACAAGATAAGGCCAAAACACTCACAACAGCCTTCAGCCAGAAGTACTGAGTGGATGATTAATCACAGCCTCTTCAAGATGCCCCAAGCATGACAGATGCCAGTCTTCAGCCAATTCGATTAACTCCACATGATATCAAGAAATAGTTGCATATGCTTTGGACCCTGCCAACATTCCAGCAATAGTACTGAAGACTTGTGCTCCAGCACTTGCAGCACCCCTAACTAAGCTGTTCCAATAA
Source organism: Chiloscyllium plagiosum (assembly GCF_037043375.1). Classification (NCBI taxonomy): domain Eukaryota; kingdom Metazoa; phylum Chordata; class Chondrichthyes; order Orectolobiformes; family Hemiscylliidae; genus Chiloscyllium; species Chiloscyllium plagiosum. The sequence continues at coordinate 79,814,443 of NW_028270143.1, forward strand.
AGCTACAAAGTCAACAATTACCCGACAATGTGGAAAATTACCTTGATGTTCCTGTATACAAAAAGCAGGACAAATCTAACCCAGCTAATTACTGCCCCATCAATCTACTCTCGATCATCAGTAAAGTGATGGAAGGTGTTATCAACAATCGTTTCAATCATCAGCTGCTCAGCAATAAGCTGTTCAGGAAAGCCCCAGTTTCGGTTCTGCCAGGGCCACTTAGCTCCTGACTTCATTATCCTCTAGTTCATACATGGACAAAAGAGCTGCATTCCACAGGTGAGGTGAGAGTGATACCCCTTGAAATCATTTGACTGAGTTTGCATCAAGTAGACCTTGCAAAAGTGGAGTCAGTGACAATTAGGGAAAAATTCTCCAGTAGCTGGAGTCATATCTAGCACACAGGAAGATTGTTGTGGTTCCTGGAGGTTAATCATCTCAGCTCCAGAATAAGTCCACAGGACTTCCTCAGGGTAGTATCCTATACCCAACCACATTCAGCTTATTCATCAATGACTTTCTCTCCTCATGCCAAAGGGCATTTAGATGGCCATCGGATAAACATTTGGATGAAAATGGAATAATGATGGTTAGATAGGCTTCAGATTGGTTCCACAAGTTGGCGCAACATTGAGGGCCGAAGGGCCTGTACTGCGCTGTAATGTTCTATTCTATTCTATATTTTCAGAATTGTAATGTTTGCTGATGATGAGCAATGTTCAGCACCATTCATGACTCCTCAGATACTGAAGGAGCCCATGTTCGAATGTCAATACAGTATTCAGAAGGTTGGCTGCAGAAACTTAAGAAGCATAATGGTGTAAAATATCTGAAAATCTGCGGTGAAAAGTCTTCTGCTGACCATGAAGTAGTAGAAAATTAAATTGATGAATTTGCTAAGTTGATATCTGAGCAAAGCCTTAGTCCTGAACAAATTTACAATACTGATGAAACAGCTCTCTACTGATGCTATGTGCCGAGAAAAAAATGAACAATGCCTGATGAGAGGGCACCAACAGGTTTTAAGTATATTAAGGACAGGTTAACTATTCTTGGATGTGCCAATGCTGCAGGCACACACAAGGTGCAATTGGCAGTGATTGGGAAAAGCAAACAACGGAAATGTCTGAAAGGTGTACACAATTTATCTGTGCATTAATATGCAAATAAGAAAACATGGATAACCCAAGAAATATTTTTCGACTGGTTCAATAACCACTTTGTAGCAGCGGCACAAGCTCATTGCAGGCAAGCTGGACTAGAAGAAAACTGTAAATTTTATTGTTCCTGGACAACTGCTCCGCATATCCCCTTGCCATATTTCTTGTGAAAAGTAATGTTTTCAGCATTTACTTGCCCCTAATGTGATATGTATTACAGCCTTATGACCAAGGAATTTTGTGCTCTATGAACAGCAAGTATAAAGACTATTTTTTAAACAGTATGCTTGCTGCAGTCAACAGAGAGATAGGAATCCAAGACTTCCTGAAAGAGTTTAGTGTTAAGGATGCCAATTATGCAGTTGCTAATGCTTGGAAGGATGCTGATAAATCAACATGAACAATGCTTAGCACAGACTCTGGCCTACAATGATGTTTCATGTAAATGAACTTACAGGTGAAGACTTCGAAGGATTTCGTGTCACTAAAGAGAAAAAGATGATAGCAAACCTTGTAAGTTACGCACAAAGTTTATCGGACTAAAGTGTAAATAAATTACAGGAAGTTGACATCGAAGAAATGCTGAACGTTGACAATGATGCACCTATCGTACCTTCCTTGAATGATGGGAAAATTGCTGATATGCTGATATGTGTGACGATAGTAGTGATGATGATAATGACTTAGTCAATACAGTTGAAAAAGTCCCCATAGACAATTTGGCGAAACTGTGTGGTCCACTAATTGCTGGCCTTGAACAACATTCATTTATCAGTGAGCAAGAGATTATGGCAATTTACTCAATTAAAGAGAGATTGCTTAAACAGAAACCTATGTTAATGAGACAGACGACACTTGAAGAAGTGATTAAAAATGCCGTCTGCCATAGTGCAGAAGCTGTGTATGTTTAAATTTTACCAAATGTTTTTCTTGGAATGTTTTTTCTGGAAATAAAATGTCCTTGAGTATTTATGGTCTATGTATTTCATTTATCAGTATATTACTCTATAAAAAAACTGTGTTAGTATTTCTAGTCTTTATTTATACTTAGTGTGAGTATTCATACATTTTTGCTGCAGTATTGATGTTTGATTATGGGGTGCTGCCTGTCTGAATTCCGGAAAATTTTGGATAAAGGATTGTCTACCTGTACTAAAATAAGAAACATTAGGATACTAGGAATGCCAATTCTAGCAGGGAGTTAGACAAATGAATCAGGAGCAGAAGTTGATCATTTGGCTCATCAAGTCTGCTGCATCATTCAGTGAGGTCATGTCTTATATGATAATTCCTAACTTCACTTTGTTATCTTATCCCATAATCCTTTGAATCTCTTACTGGGTATAAAAAACTGTATATTGCAGCCTTGAAAATATTTAAAGTAGCCTTAAACCAGCCTTGAGATTCACTCCCTCTGAGAGAAAACAAATTCACCTCTCCATCTTCCCGCCTCAGGCGACCGACTGTGTGGAGTTTGCACATTCTCCCCGTGTCTGCGTGGGTTTCCTCCGGGTGCTCCGGTTTCCTCCCACACTCCAAAAATGTGCAGGTTAGGTGAATTGGCCATGCGAAATTGCCTGTAGTGCTAGGTGCAGGGGTAAATGTAGGGGAATGGGTCTGGGTGGGTGCGCTTCGGCGGGTCGGTGTGGACTTGTTGGGCCGAAGGGCCTGTTTCCACACTGTAAGTAATCTAATCTAATCTAATCTAATCTAATCTTAAGTAATCGATCCCTTATTCTAAGATTATGTCCTCTGGTCCGAGACTCTTCCACAAGGAGAAGCAACTTTTCTGCACCTACCCTGTCAAGTCCCTAAAAATATTACATGTTCAATAAAGTACCCTCCCATTCTTTTAAATTCCAACGAACACAGGTCCAGCCTCCTCAACCTGTCTTCATAAGACAATCAATCCTTCTATTTCAGAATCAACTCAGTGAACCTTCTCTGTACTGTCTCCAATGCCAGTATTCTTTTCTTCAGACAAGGGACAAAAACCGTTCACAGTATTCTCGGTGTGGTCTGGATCGTGCCTTCTGTGCATTTACTGGTGCCTACTCAATGTATTTTAGCTGTGGCATAATATACTGTGATGTGGAGGTGCCGGTGTTGGACTTGGGTGGACAAAGTTAAAAATCACACAACACCTGGTGATAGTTCAACAGGTTTATTTGGAAGTACAAGCTTTCGGAACGTTCAGTGGAGACAGAATTTATGATCTTTTTGATCTTTTACTATAAATTCTATAGTATTATACTATAAATAGTATTTATTTACTATAAATTTCTATGTGTTCTCTGATCCTGCCCCACTAGCTATCTTACGAAGGAGCAGCTTTCCAAAAGCTTTTACTTCTAAATAAACAATCAACCCCACCGCCCTGTGGCTCAACATTTCAACTCCCCCTCCCACTCTGCCGTGGACATGCAGGTCCTGGGCCTCCTCCACCGCCGCTCCCTCACCATCCGATGCCTGGAGGGAGAACGCCTCGGAACACTTGGACCCCAGGGCATCAATGTGGACTTCACCAGTTTCTTCATTTCCCCTTCCCCCACTTTACCCCAGTTCCAACCTTCCAGCTCAGCACCGTCCCCATGACCTGTCCTACCTGCCTATCTTCCTTTCCACCTATCTACTCCACCCTCCTCTCTGACCTATCACCTTCATCCCCAGCCCCATTCACCCACTGTACTCTTTGCCACCTTCCCCCACCCTCCTCTCTGACTTATCACCTCCATCCCCACCCCCATTCACCTATTGTTCTCTATGCTACTTTCTCCCCACCCCCACCCCCCTCTCATTTATCTCTCCACTCTGCAGGCACCCTGCCTCTATTCCAGATGAAGGGCTTTTGTCCAAAATGGCGATTTTCCTGCTCCTCAGATGCTGCCTGACCTGCTGTGCTTTTCGAGCACCACTCTAATCTAGACTCTGGTTTCCAGCATCTGCAGTCCTTGTTTTTACCCTGTTGGACTATAACCTGGTGTTGCGTGATTTTTAGCGTAATATAGTTAGCTCCAGTGCAACAAATAAATTGAATTGAATTGAATTGAATGGAGCTGATATTGTAGTCCACAATCCAACAATATGAAGTCAGGCAATGCAGCCTCAATTTGAATCTATGCCTTAGCATTCTTCAGTTTAATAGGCAAAGTGCTAGTTAGTATATACTGGGAAGAGGCACAACACACTTTTAAGTTATAAAGATAGATAACTCACCTCTTATTCAGAGGTATGCATGTGACTCAGGGCACAGTGTAGACATGTTTGAACTCAGTATGCTATTTTGCCAAACCAGTCACAGCTGAGCTGCATTGTTTAATATTTACATGAATATTACCTTTCTATGAATATCATTTTCACATATGTTGGATAAGATGATGAGGATGTCAGTTTGCATATCCAAACTAAGTTTGGTTTCTTCCTCTGAGCTGTTCGTCATGATTTTCAGAATATCTATTAAACATTAATTAAACATTAGGTCACTCAGATTATAAAAATACTATAAAACAACTTTTAAGAAAAACACTGGAGATTTAGAGTCATAAAGTCATAGAGATCTACAGCACAGAGAAAGGCCCTTTGGTCCACTGCATCTTTGCCAGTCTAAAACAACTGAGGTAAAACAAAGAACTGCGGATGCTGGAGATCTGAAATAAAAACAGAAATTGCTGGCAAAACTCAGCAGGTCTGGCAGCACCTGTGGGAAGAAGAGTCGAAAAGTGTAGCACTAGAAAAGCACAGCAGGTTAGGCAGCATTCCTGATGAAGGGCTTATACCTGAAACATCGACTCTCTTGCTCCATGGATGCTGCCATACCTGCTTTGCTTTTCCACCGCCACATTTTTTGACCCTGATTCTCTAGCATCTGCCGTCCTGCTTTCTCCTCTACTGGAAGAAAGCAGAGTTAACATTTCGAATCCAGTGATTCTTATTCAGAACAAAATGATCTTATTCAGGTAGAAAGTGTTCTATTTTCTGTGATGCACTTGAGCTAAATGTGACAATGATGTGCTCCATTACCTCAACCTATTCTGCCTAAATCACAGAATCGTAGAATGTCTGTTGCACAAAAGGCTAGTTAGCCTACTGTCAGCTCTCTGGAAGGCAACTCAACTAGCCCCGCTCAACAGCCTTTTCCTTGTCGCTCTGCAATTTTCAGATTAGATTACTTACAATGAGGAAACAGGCCCTTCGGCTCAACAAGTCCACACCGACCCTCTGAAGAACAGCCCATCCAGACCCATTCCCCTACATTTACCCCTTCACCTAACACTACGGGCAATTTAGCATGGCCAATTCACCTAGCCTGCACATTGTTTTTGGACTGTGGGAGGAAAGTGGAGCACCCGGAGGAAACCCGCACAGACACAAGGAGAACGTGCAAACTCCACACAGACAGTTGCCTGAGGTAGGAATTGAACCCGGGTCTCTGGTGCTGTGAGGCAGCAGTGCTAACCACTGTGCCACCCACTAAATTTCTTTTAGTTTCAGATAATTATCCAACTCTCTTTGGAAGGCCTTGATTGAATCAACCCCTGCCTTCCTCGCAGATAAATAATTTCAGATCCTGGGGGCACGGTGGCACAGTGGTTAGCACTGCTTCCTCACAGCGCCAGAGACCCGGGTTCAATTCCCACTTCAGGCGACTGTGTGGAGTTTGCACGTTCTCACGTGTCTGCGTGGGTTTCCTCCGGGTGCTCCGGTTTCCTCCCACAGTCCAAAGATGTGCAGGTCAGGTGAATTGGCCATGCTAAATTGCCCGTAGTGTTAGGTAAGGGGTAAATGTAGGGGTATGGGTGGGTTGCGCTTCGGCGGGGCGGTGTGGACTTGTTGGGCTGAAGGGCCTGTTTCCACACTGTAAGTAATCTAATCTAATCTAATTTAATCTAATCCTAACCGAAATTGTTTTTCCTCGTATGAACTTTGTTTCTTATGCCATTCACCTTAAAGTGGTATACCCTGATTTTTGGATCCTAAACAACAGTAATGATTTATTAAACACTGGCACCATTACCTTATCTTGGAAATTAGAAAGTAAATTCTCTTCTACACAGATTTTAACAAAGCAATGACAAACAGACTAATGTAGGCAGTGTCTGATAAATGAACATTTTTAGAGTCAGTACTCACAAATAGTCATAAAGGTCCTGAAATTCTAATGGGGAGATTGTTGTTGCATTAGCCGAGACTGGAATTGTGAATCGGGACAAGGCAAAATCCTGATGCAGTTGACTCTACGGGAATTGCCTGGGCAATTGGAATTTTCTTTGAGTGGTTACCCTGTATCTGAACCTCACTGAAAGAGTCCTTTAGAACTGGGGATATCTGGGAATTCCAAATTATTTTTGCGAATGGTTACCAAGGAAAGGTAAAAAATTTAAAAAAGCACCCTCTGGCAATACAAAATTCCCAGTCCCTGACCTGATCCAGCCAGAGCAGAAACCCTCTGACTGCCACAAAACCTCCACCAAACTGAACCCCTAAAAAATTGAAACCTCTTCCCTTAAACCAGCCCTGTGGATCAAACAGTTCCAATCTCTCGCTGACTTGACCTGACACTACTGGATTTGACCTTACCCCTCAACCTGCCTTAAACATTTGTCAACGTACTTGGCTCCGCACCAAGCACCCTACATCTTTTACCCACTCGGCACCCTACCCCATCAACCAACTGATATCCTATCACATCAAAAAGCTTGCACCCTACCACCCTCAGCTAATTGACACCCTACGTCTACCCCATCAGCCACCTGGCACCCTACACCATTCACCCAAATGGCACCTTACTCCCTTACAAAACCCAGAAACATGGTCTCACCACTCATCTGGCTCCCTACATCCTCTCATCTCCCTGGTACCATATATCTCTCTCCTACCTGGCACCTTATTCACCTAATCCCCTCTTCCAATTGCTACCGGACCTCACACTTACCTAAAACTTACCTTCTCTCAGTAGCTTTTAAAATTTCTAATGGATCTTTAAGCTAATTCAGACACCAAGGTAATGTTCTGGGGACCAATTTTGAATCCCACATTGGTAGATAGTGGAATTTGAATTCAATGAAAAGGTCTATGATTAAGAGTCTGATGATAATGATTACGAAACCATTATCAATTGTCAGAAAAATCCATCTGGTTCATTGATGTCCAATAGGGAAGGAAACTGCCATCCTTACCTGATCTGGACTACATGTGACACTCACCTTAAAAATGTGCCCCCTAATCTTGAAATTCTACATCTTTGGAAAGAGGCAACTACCACCACTCTATCTATACCCCTCATTTTATAAACTTCTATCAGGTCACCGCTCAACCGCCTAAGCTCCACTGAAAAAAGTCCCAGACTATCCTGCCTTTCTTTATAACTCACCTTTCCATACCGGGCAACACCCTGGAAAATCTCTTTTGAACTCCCTCCAGCTTAATAATATCCTTCCTATAACTGGGGCAACCAGAACTGAACACAGTATTCCAGAAGTGACCTCACCAATATCCTCTTCTAAACACAAGTCAGGGTGTAATGGTATACTCTTAATTTACCTGGATGAGCGTAGTTCCAACAATACTCAAGAAACTCAATAGCATTCAGTTTAAAGTGGCCCACTGATTATCGTCTCTAACCATTAGTTTAAGCAACTACTCCCTCCATAATTTGGAGATGCCGGTGTTGGACTGGGGTGTACAAAGTTAAAAATCACACCACCAGGTTATAATCCAACAGGTTTAATTGGAAGCACACTAGCTTTTGGAGCGACGCTCCTTCATAATCACCTGATGAAGGAGCGTCGCTCCGAAAGCTAGTGTGCTTCCAATTAAACCTGTTGGATTATAACCTGGTGTTGTGTGATTTTTAACTCCCTCTATAGGTAGTGAAAAGCAACAGGAGTATACCACAGCAACTCACTAAGCCTCCTCTGACAGTACCTTCCAAACTAATGAAAGACAAGGGCAGCAGGCTCATGGGAACAGCACTACCTACAAGCCTCCATCCAAGTCACACACCTTCCTGACTTGGAACGATATCATCATTCCTTCATTGTTGCTGGGTCAAAAAACCCAGCACTTTCATCCTAACCGCACCATAGGTGTAACTCACCAACTAAATGGCAGTGGTTGAAGAAGACAGCTCAGTATCACCTGCTCAAAAGTGATTTAGCTTGGGCAATAAATGTTGACCTTTGTGGCAACATTTTTATCCAGGAAATTTAAGAATAAAACTGTGACTGCTTTAAGATTTATCAATGATTGTAATGTTAAGTTCATATGAACTTTCAAACTATTAAATTTTTATAACATGTTACCTGGTCAGTGAATTTCTTAAATCAATTAATTTGACTTCTCGTGTCCTCCACAAAGGATATCTTTATTATTCTATTGAGCAAATCTGTAGACCTTAGCCAATATGTGAATTTTACTGTTACGTTCATTATTTCTACACTCCACTTGCCTATCATACCAGTATCTTTAAATTATTGATGTTTCTGCATTTTTACCAATATCACTTATTAACCAGAATTTCTTTAATGCACTCATTATGTTCCCATCCAGCTCCTCCAACTAAAAGTCATGCTTGCCGTTCTGTACTACCGAGTGCAAGTCACGCATCATCTTTCATATGCACTTGTGAGCATGGGTACTCTATTCACTATAACAATACTTGATGGCATAGTATTGCTTCATGAACAGGAAGGCATAATTTACTCTTCTGTTTGTCCTGAGTCAGCTAATCACAGCTAGACTGCTTGTTGAACAGATGTCGTACTAGAACAGAACTCAGTGAACCAAGAAATGCGAATGAAAAAGTCAGTCAGGATTTGAACTCCGGATTACTGCAGCCCTTTCCTATGAAGCACACAAGTTTGAGCCTGAGTGAGAATAGCATCAACTTCAAACGTGATGTTGTTAAAGTCAAGCTGCCAACTTACTTTCATAATTTGAGTTCATTTAAGGTTGGATGTTTGAATTAGGTATGTGAATGTTCCTAGAACTTTTAAAGCCATTCTCTAACTTAATTTGAGGAGAACAGTGGGAAAAAAAGGGTGAACAAAAATATATGCTGCATTTCATATTCTCAGAATATCTGAAAACACTTCATGACAAGTATAATCACCATAATTTTGTATGCAAATGCACCTACCAAATTATACACAATAAGGTACCATACAGTATATTAGATTAATAGCAGTTAATATATTTCACTGTAAGGTACTAGCTGAATGTTAAATACTGGTCAGGGCACCTCACAAATGCACCCAAATTATTTGTAATTCTATATTTAAATTTACTATTAGATTAGAATTGAATTGCGAAAGTACTTTACCTAGAAATTGAGAAATAACTCCTTGGTCGTGTAAGTTCTGGTTTATCAACTCTTCACCAAGGGATGCCATAGATCTTAGGAGTCTTAGACAGTAGCGCATTTGAGCTTTCTTACTGCCATGGCCACCAGTAGCATGGAATGAATTGCCTTTACCATAATATGGATCTGGGAGGGAAACAAATTGTGGTACTGATGTTTACATCTGTTATTCTGAATAACTAAGTTTATTTGAGGTTCAAATTTGTGGAAAGAAAAAAGTGAAAAGTGCACAAGGTTTTTAATGTTCATGATGCAGCCCATCAAAAACATGCTCCACATATGGAATAAGTGTAAATCTATACTGCATTCATACTCAACATTTGTCTACATCAAATGAGTTAAATCATCTTTGGTAACATACCGATCATTGAAACATACCGATCAATTTTAAAGCTTCCATTTTAAGGTTTTCCATTACGTGCAGAAAATTTTAAATTTACTGGGACTTAAAAGTACTTACTTTGACTTATGCACCAATCTAACAGAAGCAGCAGACGGGTATTTCCTTGGCATTTCATGTAGTCATCCACCATGACTGGAGCCAGTGAGATCAAAGTAGCCAAGGCATGAAGCTGAAGCTCTTCATACTGGGCAGGAGACCAATCCCGAACTCCAGGATTCTCATTTGGTTGAACATAATGAAACAGGGCTAGTAGTGCTCCTCCTTCACTAAGTAGCTACTGGGTAAAATACACATGTAGAAAGACAAATTTAAAATTTAGATCACTCTCATCTTAAATCAGGTCAAATAATGGTATAAGAATCTCCTATCTTCTAAAGCCCTCCCTCAACTGATGATTAAGTACGCTTCCTCATTGAACACCACTTGGAAAAGGCAGGGGCCAAGATTAGAGTAGTGCTGGAAAAGCACAGCAAGTCAAGCAGCATCTGAGGGGCAGGAAAATCGATGTTTCGAGCAAAAGCCCTTTCATATGGAGGGCTTTTGACAGAAATGTCGATTTTCCTGCTCCTCGGATGCTGCCTGGTCTGTTGTGCTTTTCCAGCACTACTCTAATCTTGACTCTAATCTCCAGCATCTGCAGTATCCACTTTCGCCTACTTGGAAAAGGCACCAAATGTTGCAAGAGCACATAATGTACTCTTGACATGCAACTTTAATGTCCCTCTTCAAGAGTGGCTTGGTTAAGCTGAAGGACCTATGTCTTAAACTGGACTCATGACAGTGGTGGGAGAACCAGCCTGATTTGATCTCATTCTTACCAATCTACTGGTTGTAGATACATCTGTTAGCTGTTGTATTGGTAGGAATAGCCACAGAACAGCCATTGTATGGTTGAAGTCAAGTCTTTATAGTCCATTGTATTGTGTGACAATGATCAGAGATTAGGTATTTTGCAGTAAATAACTCACCTTCTGATTTCCAAAAGCCTGTCTATTGTTTGTAAGGCACAAACAGATGGTGATGGGATACTTCCAACTTGCCTGGATATGTCCTGTTTGAAAAACCCTCAAGACACACCTTTGGTGACTAAACTGACAACCTTAAACATTCATTGCCTCAATCACTGACACACCACTGACAACATTTTCAGCTGTCATTGTAAGTTCCCCTCCCTGACTTGAGAATATAATGTCATTCCTTCCCCATCCCAAGGTCAAACTTCTTCCTAATAGCACTGTGGGACTACCTATGCACATGGGTTGAAGCGGTTCAAGGTAGTGGCTCATCATCACTTTCTCAAACCCAATTACTGATGGACAATAAATGTTGGCCTTATCAGTGATGTCCAAATCCCAAAAATGAAGAAAATAAAACATTTTGAAAACCAAAATTAGGAAAGAATTTAGTTTTACAGCTTGCTGCTATTTATGAGCTTTGTAAATAGCATTTACTTCATGGTCAACAACATCTCATGTTTTCAGTACATCTACTTGCCACTTGTATATGTAAAGTTTTACCTGTATAGAAGCAAGGTCATTTGTCAAAGCAACGAGTAAATTGAAGAATATTTTTTTCATTTCAAAATCTTCATGATTGCTGGAAATTTTAATGCCTTGAACCAATGGGTTATGGCTCTTTACTAAAAGAAAAAGGAAAGGAAACAAAACAAATGAGAGAAATTTGCATCAATATAACACATTATCAATCCTCAGTGTCCCAACAAACATTGCATTTAACTATTACAGTGCAGGCAACCTCAGCAACCAATTACACAAAGCGAGGTCACACATAGCTGGTATGAGATCAGTTTTTAGCTGGTATTACTTAGGGGAGGATTGTCTGTCACAAGTCTGACATCAGTGGTGGGCAAGTTGTTGGAGGGAATCCTGAGGGACAGGATTTACACGTATTTGGAAAGGCAAGGACTGAATAGGGATAATCAATATGGCTTTGTGTGTGGGAAATCATGTCTCACAAACTTGATTGAGCTTTTTGAAGAAATAACCAAGAGGATTGATGAGGGCAGAGTGATGAATGTGATCTATATGGACTTCAGTAAGGTGTTCGACAAGGTTCCCCATGGGGGACTGGTTAGCAAGGTTAGATCTCATGGAATACAGGGAGAAATAGCCAATTGGATACAGAACTGGCTCAAAGGTAGAAGACAGAGGGTGGTGGTGGAGGTTTGTTTTTCAGACTGGAGGCCTGTGACCAGTGGAGTGCCAGAAGGATCGGTGCTGGGTCCACTACTTTACGTCATTTATATGATTTGGAAGTGAACATAGGAGGTATAGTTAGTAAGTTTGCAGATGACACCAAAATTGGAGATGTAGTGGACAGTGAAGAGGGTTACCTCAGATTACAACAGGATCTTGACCAGATGGGCCAATGGGCTGAGGAGTGGCCGATGGAGTTTAATTTAGATAAATGACAGCTGCTGCATTTTGGGAAAGCAAATCTTAGCAGGACTGATACACTTAATGGTAAGGTCCTAGGGAGTGTCGCTAAACAAAGAGACCTTTGAGTTGCAGGTTCATAGCTCCTTGCAAGTAGGGTCATGGGTAGATAGGAAAGTGACTAAGGTGTTTGGTATGCTTTCCTTTATTGGTCAGAGCATTGAGTACAGGAGTTGGGAGGTCATTTTGCAGCTATACAGGATGTTGGTTAGGCCACTAATGGAATATTGCATGCAATTCTGGTCTCCTTTCTATCGGAAGGATGTTGTGAAACTTGAAAGGGTTCAGAAAAGATTTACAAGGATGTTGCCAGGGTTGGAGGATTTGAGCTATAGGAAGAGGTTGAATAGGCTAGGGCTGTTTTCTCTGGAGCGTCAAAGGCTGAGAGGTGACCTTATAGAGATTTATAAAATCATTAGGGGCATGGATAGGGTAAACAGACAAGTCTTTTCCCTGGGGTGAGGGAGTCCAGAACTGAGGACATACGTTTAGGGTGAGAGGGGAAAGATATAAAAGGGACGTAAGTAGCAACCCTTACAAGCAGAAGGTGGAACGTGTATGGAATGAGCTGCCAGGAGGAAGTGATGGATGCTGGTACAATTGCAACATTTAAAAGGCATCTGGGGGGATGGGTATATGAATAGGAAGGGTTTAGAGGGATATGGGCCAAGTTCTGGCAAATGGGACTAGATTGGGTTGGGATACCGGGTCGGCATGGACGAGTTGTACCGAAGGGTCTGTTTCTGTGCTGTACGACTCTATGGATGGTGAAGAGTATGCATATTCTGCAACAAGTGACTCCCCAAAACTTTATCATCACTTACACGGCACAAGTCAGAATGACATACTCTCCATAACCTCTTTGAGCTACTGCACTCAAGAAGCTCAACACCATCAAGGTCATAGCAGCTGCTTGATTCACATGCTATGCAATTCAACAACTCACCGAGACTTCTTTAACAATATATTCCATAAATTATAACTTTTAGCATCTCAAGGGATATAGAAAGTAGTAGATGGGAACACTACCAAATGCAAATTCCATTCCAAGTCACACTCTAACTTGAAATATATCATGGTTACCACCATTGCTTCATTCACTTATGTGAAGAGGGCAGAGAGTTGGGTGTGAGAAATGCAATGTATGGTCAAGAGATATTTGTGGAGGGTGATTGAAGCCTGGGTGTGTGATGGTACAAAGATGAAGGTGAGTGTGAGGGCTTCAATCCATAGCAGTTACATTGCTCATCTTTCTAGAGGTCCTTGTGCCTCTTGGAGCACTGTCTCCAGGTTTGAGTAACCACTCTATTGCTATTCAGATCCTCAGTGTTTTAATCATGCCTGCCTTGGTTAAAAAGACTGGATTCTTCTCACATTCTTGGCAAACCTCATTTCAATCCCTTTGGTCCCACAGAACATCATTCAGGTATGCATCCAAGACCTTGGGAGGAGGCTGTAGTGTGAGGACAGGTGTGGGCGTGGGAGGGACATTCTGACCAGCCTCCTTTCTAATCTGTAGCTCCTGAAGCTACAGATGTCATTTATAGCTGAGTGATTGTAAAACCTGTTCTGGCTGCATGAATTGGAAGTTCTCCTTTGAGAGGCTTGGTAAGTCATCCTGTGGAAATGGACTGGTAATGCTGTTGTTCAGTAAAAGAACTATGGCAACGCTGCTTCACTGACAAATGAATTTTTGGTCAATTACTGGCTATCTAACTGTGTGAGGGTCTGATTTGATAAAATCCAGCACATTAACTTTATTTCACTTTCCAAGGACAGAGTATGAACTGTTAAGCATTTTCAGCATATTCTGTTTTTTGTTTTGGGTGGCTACTTGCCCCACTTTTTTTCTCCACTGTCCCATATAAATTTCTAACTCATCTTCTTTGAGGTCTGAACAGGTTTTTGGCACATGCCTTTTGGATACTCTGAAGTTATGGAGATAGTGGCAAAAGAATACACTGCAGCAAGGATCTTGATGCCCTCCTGTTCATTCATATCTAATTTCATGACCTATTTTAAGCAGGAAATGTCAACTTTGCTAGAACACAGAGTTAAGAAGGAATTTAATTTGATAAGAGGAGGTAGGAAGTCTGCAAAAGGATATAGGCAGCTTATGTGAATGGGCAAAAACATGGTAGATGGACTACAAAGTAGGTAAATGTGAACTTATCCAGGGTTCAATTCCCACCTCAGGCAACGGTCTGTGTGGAGTTTACACATTCTCCCCGTGTCTGGGTGGGTTTCCTCCGGGTGCTCCGGTTTCCTCCCACAGTCCAAAAATATGCAGGTTAGGTGAATTGGCCATGCTAAATTACCTGTAGTGTTAGGTGAAGGGGTAAATGTAATGGGTCTGGGTGCATTGCTCTTCAGAGGGTCGGTGTGGACTTGTTGAGCCGAAGGGCCTGTTTCCACACTGTAAGTAACCTAGTCGAAAAAAATGTTGCAATTGTACCAGCCTCCACCACATCCTCTGGCAGCTCATTCCACACACACACCACCCTTTGTGTGAAAAAGTTGCCCCTTAGGTCTCTTCTATATCTTTCCCCTCTCACCCTAAACCTATGCCCTCTAGTTCTGGACTCCACCACCCCAGGGAAAAGACCTTGTCTATTTACCCTATTCATGCCCCTCATGATTTTATAAGGTCACCTCTCAGCCTTCGACGTTCCAGGGAAAACAGCCCTAGCTTATTCAATCTCTCCCTATAGCTCAAATCCTCCAACCCTGGCAACATCCTTGGAAATCCTTTCTGAACCCTTTCAAGTTTCACAACATGCTTCTGATAGTAAGGAGACCAGAAATGCACGCAATATTCCAAAAGTGGCCTAACCAATGTCCTGTACAGCCGCAACATGACGTCGCAACTCCTGTACTCAATACTCTGACCAATAAAGGAAAGCATACCAAACGCCTTCTTCACTATCCTACCTACCTGTGACTCTACTTTCAAGGAGCAATGACTCTGCAGTCCAAGATCTCTTTGTTCAGCAACACTCTCTTGGACCTTACCATTGAGTGTATAAGTCCTGCTAAGATTTGCTTTCCCAAAATGCAGCACCTCGCATTTCTCTAAATTAAACTCCATCTGCCACTTCTCAGCCCACTGGCCCATCTGGTTAAGATCCTGTTGTAATCTGCGGTAACCTTCTTCTTGGGAAGCGTGTCATGAACCGCGGCCTCTGAAAGTTGTAGACTGACTGGCTCAAATAATATGGACAATAATGTTTACTTTATTTTTCTCTGTAATTTGCCTGGTTGTCAAGATTTTTTAAATATATGTGCGTCCTAATTTTCTTTTCTTTTTTTCTCTCTTCTTCCTTCTCTCTCCTCTCCGTTATCCTTTGTTCTTTTTTTGCATAATTTCCTTTATGCATTTCTCCCTTGGTATGGGATGGGGGGGAGCGGTTGGGGAGGCGGGGTCACGTGGTTATTTATTTCTTTTCTATCAGGTGTGCCTAGGGTTAAAGCATTGATGGGATGGGTTGAGTGCCCACTTTTAACTTGCTTGTTATAAGATGTGTGTAACGTTTTCTTACTTTGTGCTATCTGGGACTGGGGAATAGCTTCAGCTGGAAGAAACTATGGAGGGGTTAGTGGGTAGTATGAGCGTCCCCTGTGGGCAAGGGGGGAAACTCTCCTTTCATTTGTGTTATATGATTTCTTTTGTTGTAGAAGTAGCTGTTAAAAGTTTTGATTTGGTAGCTTTAGTAGTTATATTTTTAAATTTATACAAACTGTTGCCATTTTCACTCAGCGCGTTATGAGTGGGGTTCTTCCTCCTGGGGTCATGGACTGTCTCAGACGGCTATGCCTAATCATTCATTTAAATGGTGCACTGGAATGTTAAGGGGAGTCATTCACCAATTAAGAGAAAAAAGATACTGTCAAGCCTTAGAAAAGAGAGGGTCGATGTAGCCTTGCTGCAAGAAACACACTTAACTGATAAGGAGCATTTGAAGTTGCAGCAGGGAGGGTTTAGACGGATTTTTATCTCATCCCTTAATTCGAAAAATAGAGGAGTTGATTTACTAATCAGAAGAATCTCCCATTTCAACTGTTAGACCAAATTAAGGATGAATATGGATGGTTTATGATTCCTAAAGCTTTAATACATGGACAGGAATATGGGATTTTGAATGTATATTGCCCACCCCCTTAAACTTTTAACAGATGCGCTTTCCATGTTGATTGAAATTATAGGGGGACACTTTAATTGTATAATTGACCCAGAAGTGGACAGGATATCTTGGGGCCTTGTGGATATGTCCCCGCAATCCAGCCAGTTGGTGGATCTGAACAGGGAACTGGGGTTGGTGGACGTATGGAGATGTCTTAACCCCGAAGGTAGGGATTTCACCTTTTTCTCTAATCCACCTAAGTGCTATACTAGGATTGACATGTTTTTTGCCCCATCAACCTTTGTGAATTCCGTGTTGTCTTGCAGGATCGGGAACATAGCCATTTCTGATCATGAAGCAGAGTGCATGGAGGTCAATGTCGGTGGTAACGGGACAGGCTTGTGGCACTGGCGCATGGATCCTTTCCTCTTGAAGTTTATAGAGTATTTTCCGCGGGAATTTAAAATCTTTTGGGACATTAATTTGGGTATGGCCAGTAATCCGTCGGTGCTCTGGGAGACTGCAAAAGCCTATGCACGGGGTTTGATTATTTCTTACTCGGTGACCCAGAAGCAGCAGAGGGGAGAGCAGCAGTGTTTGCTCAAGGCTCCCCTGAAGGCAACTGAGACAGCATCCTTTGACAGACCATCTGTAACCAAATTGCAGTGGATTACAGCCCTCAGGGCTACTTTGAATGCTGTGCTCACCCAGACAGCAAAGAGGGAAATCTCATTTGAGAAACAGAGGTGATTTGAGTATGGTGATAAACCAAGTAGATATCTAGTGTTCTTGGCCAGAAAGAAGAATGCCCCCCAATCTATCACATCCATGAGAGAGAGTGCTGGTACTCTTATCTGCAATGCCAAAAAGATTAATGCAGCATTGAGGAAGTTCTACTTTGAGCTGTACTGGTCGGAGGGCTGTGAGGACAGATTGGCAAAGGTGGAGTCCTTTTTTAAGACCCTGGACCTTACAGGTGTAACTTCAGAGCAGGCGTCTTTTCTGAATGCCCCTCTGACAATCCAAGAAATATAGGAGGTGGTGAGGCAGCTCCAGAGTGGTAAAGCGCCCGCCCCTGACGGATTGCAAAGTGAGTTTTACAAGGCATTTAGAGACAAGCTAGCCGGGCCACTGTTGGATATGTACAAATTACTCATACAGTCAGAATTGCCTCCCATCCTCTCTGAGAGAAGCAAATATTTTACTTAGTCTCAAGAAAGGGAAAGCCCCAAAGGATTGCACTTAGTACAAGCCCATATCATTACTGAACGTGGATTTTAAAATTCTGTCAAAAATGTTGGTGTGAGGTTGGAGAGGGTTTTGCCCTTCATTGTAAAGGAGGACCAGTTAGGTTTGATTAAGGGTCGAAGGTCTACTAATAATATTAGACGAGTATTAACCATGCTCCAGGTATGCCAGCAAGGGTCGATTCTGGGCTTGCTAGTCTCCCTGGATGCAAAGAAAGTGTTTGAAATGGTAGAGTGGCTTTATCTCTTTTATGTACTGGAGCGGTTTGGTCTTGGAGGGGTTTTGCCAGGTGGCTGGCAGTGTTATATAGTGACCCAAGAGCAGCGGTTCGCACTAATGGTATAAGGTCGGACAATTTTAGTATTGGTAGAGGCAGCCGACAAAGGTGCTGTCTCTCATCATTATTATCTACATTGGTGATTGAGCCGTTAGCAGAGGCCGTCCGGAGGGACCCCAACATAATTGCCCTGGAGTTAGGATCAGGCAGGCATAAGATCACCCTTTGCATAGATGACATTCTTCTCTTTTTAACTGATCCAATGACATCTGTGCCCCATACAAGTGATTAATCTATTTGGTTCAGTTTTGGGTATAAAATTAATTTTAATGAAATCGGAGGCCATGCCTGTGGGGGGCTTTACTAGAATATCCGATCTTTGGATGGAACCCATTTCCCTTTCTGGTGGTCACAGGGAGGTTTCTTGTATATTGACATTTTAATCAACCCAGCCTTTGATCAACTATTTAAAACTAACTTTGTGCAGTTGCTAAAGAAGATAAGACAGGACCATCGGCGCTGGGAGGATCTTCCGATATCCTGGTTGGGTAGAATAGTTCTGGTCAAAATGAATGTTCTTCCTTGTTTATTATATGCCATGTGAATTCTCTCTTTGATACTGCCCAGGCAAGCACCACTGAAGCTTTAAGTTGGCTTGGATCTTTCATCTGGCATCATAGGTGGCCTCTTTTTAAGCTGGATAAATTGCAGCTTTTGCATGGGATGAGAGGTTTGGATTTCCCGGATTTTAAGAAATATCAATTGAGTTCCTTACTATCCTATGTTGCTGACTGGGCCTGCCAGGACCTGCAATGAATCTGTTGGACATCGAGGCTTCCCAGGCAAAATGCCCCCTCATCAATTTGTTGTTTATGGACAAGATGAGGACCATTGCAGAAACCCGATTATCCTTAACACGGTTAAAGCATGCAGAATAATGTGACAAGGTGAAGGTAACTGACAAAATACTGGGGTTGATGGACTCTGGCTTTAAGGTCTGGGAGTCTCCTGTTTGGGAGATTTATTTGACGGGGAAGCCACAATGTCTTTCGAGCAGCTGAGTCAGAAATATGAGCTTTCTAGGAGGGGCCTCTTTCATTACTTTCAGGTTACGGACTTTATACAGAAAAAGACTACATTGATCGTTAGTCCCTATAAGTTGGATATAGAGAGAAGGGTGTTTTGGTCTACAGGTGGTCTCTCGATCTTCCTCTATCACTTGTTAGGAGGTAATGTTTTGAAGGGCATTAAGTGGCTGTGTGCAGTCTGGACTCAACAATTGAGAGTGGAAATTTTGGCAGAGGCGCGGGAGGATATTTGGGAGAATGTAAGGAAGATTTTGATTTGTAATAAGACGCAGGCCACAGGGCTCATTTGGCACTGGACCGGCCTGTGAAATTTAAAACAGCAGCATCCCCAATGTACCCCAAATATAAAACAGATGTTGGCATGCTTACTTATTGCTTGTGGTCATGCCACAAGCTTCGTAGGTATTGAGGTGTCATAGCAAGTGTTTTGGAAGGGGTCTTGGGAACTGAGGTTAAGGTGGATCCAGTGTTCCACCTTTTGGGCTTGTCAAATCTCCCTTGTTTGGACATGCATGGGAAGAAATTGTTTAGTATTCTTTCATTCTGTGCGAGGAAGAACATTCTAATGAGCTGGGTGTCGGAGAATCCTCTGGGATTCTCGGGGTGGCGTAGATTAGTTATGGAGAACATCCCCCTGAATTTCCTTACAAGTATGGTGCACCAGAAAATTGAACTGTTTTATAGAACGTGGCGGCCCTTTCTGAATTATATGGACGCAGAATTAATGGCTATATTGGTCAGGGCCTTTGTGTAGTCATGAGGGCTGTGTCTGGTGGTCCGGTAACCCCTGGGAGAAAGAATCCCGAACAAATATGGGTATGCCTACTGATGCTCCCGGTGGTGGTGTGCTTTGTTGGGAATGTGTTGAGTGTGGTAACTTAACTGAATGTAATTTAATTTACCTTGGTTTAACTTGCTCTAATTTAGTACTTTTAAATTATTTTTGAATTGTAGTTTTTGTAGATTGTTTTTTCTCTCTCTCCTCAGTGGTTTGTGGAGTAGAGTAGTAATTTGTTTACTGTTATTCTTGTTATATTATAAGGTTGTTATACTGTTTCGTAGTGATTTTGTAAAAAATTTAAAAGCTTTTTTCTCAATAAAATTATTTACAAAATAAAAAGCAAGGTTTAGTGGATCTTATCAAATTGAAAGGAAATTGAGTGAGAGGAACTACTTGATAGGGACTCCAGACAGAAAGAAATCTCAGAGTGTGTCATGTGAATATGTTCAAAAGGTATTTTGACAGGGAAGGAAAGCAAGATGAGAAGGTATTGATGATTACAGCACAGAAGGAAGAACCAAGTTCAGAGGATTCTGAATTGGACATTCCTCAAATTAAAATGGACAACGAGGAAGGTGTCAGAAATTGGGATAAGCTATTGAATTACCTTCCTGAGAAAAATCTAAATGACCTAAAAGAGTTAGTACTATCATGTGGAGAGATATGCTGAAATAACCTGGGAAGTACTAATCTAATTGTGCATGATGTAGACATAGGAGATGCTGTTCCGATTAAGCAACATTCTTATAGGCAAAACCCTCTAAAGTTGGCACAGATTCAGAAGGAGATTGAACACATGTTCCAAGACAACATAATTGAATTGAGTTACAGGGACTGGAGCTCACCTATAATAATGGTGCCAAAGCCAGATGGTACCCAACTGTATATGTGGACTATTGGAAAGTCAATGCCATTACAAAAACATTTCCAATTCTGCGGTTGGAAGACTGTGTTGAAAAAGTGGAACAAGCAACTTAGATTTCTAAGTTGGATTTGTTCAGAGGCTACTTGCCCGTACCTTTGTCAGAAACAGCAAACGCAATTTTGGCTTTCGTAATGCCAAATGGACTGTATCAGTTTAAAGTCATGCCATTTGGTATGAAAAATGCTCCAGTCACATTTCAGAGACTAACCAATAAGGTCATTGCCGGATTACTTAACTGTGTGGTGTACACCATGACCTGGTGATTTTTAGTCACTCATGGAAGGAACATTTAACGAACTTGTTCGATCAACTTTGGAAGGCAGGTTTGGTGATAAATCTAGCTAAAAGTAAATTTGCCAAAGCTCAAGGCGCCCTTCTGGGTCATGTTATTGGACACAGACAAATGGCCCCATGGGATGCAAAAATGAAAGTAATTGGGGAATTTCCCATACCATCAACAAAAAGAACAGTTACTGGGATTGAGTGGATTTTATTGAAGCTTTATGCCAAATCTTAGCAGTGTGGTTGCTCCACTCATTGAATTGTTAAAGAAAGACAATTGTTCAGTAGACAGCAGACTGTCAGAATGTGGTTAATAGCCTGAAAGTTGTGTTAACCACTGCCCCAGTATTAGCCACACCTGATTATGCAAAGCCTTTCAAGTGGCCAACGATACGAGTGATGTGGGTGTCAGTGCAGTGCTCCGACAGGAAGACAACAAGAAGAAAGAAAGACCTATCGGATATTTCTCCAGGAAACTGA
Source organism: Chiloscyllium plagiosum (assembly GCF_037043375.1). Classification (NCBI taxonomy): domain Eukaryota; kingdom Metazoa; phylum Chordata; class Chondrichthyes; order Orectolobiformes; family Hemiscylliidae; genus Chiloscyllium; species Chiloscyllium plagiosum. Next base: position 79,836,023 of record NW_028270143.1, read on the forward strand.
ACATTCATCAGCAGAAATATTCAACAGTTGAGAAATAGACTTTGAGCTTGGTTTTTGCATTTCAACGTTTCAGAGTTTATATTACTAGTAACACATCTGAGACAATTATGTGCAATGATCATAATCCATTGAAGTTTGTGGAGAAATTTAAGGACAAAAATGCTAGATTGTTTAGATGAAGCCTGTTGTTACAGCCATTCAATTTGAACATTGTGCATGTGGCAGGTCGAAAAATGTGATTGCCGATGCATTGTTGAGACTCGAACGAAAAACAGCGGCGTTCGATGGTGGGAGAACCAAAGACTGAATCCGAATGTAGTTGTGCGTGTTTAAAGTCAGTGTAATGCATATGTGTGATTTAGAATACTAACCAATATTTTTTGGGATTTTAAAAACGAAGCCATCTTTGTTGATGGGTTTTTTTTAGGGCGGTAGATGTGACAAACCTGTTCCTTTGACAAGGTTAGATTGTCCTTGGTTTTTTTTCAGAGAGGTTGTAAATGACCCAAGGTTCCATCATGTCTGAAGTTTGAATGGTTCATTGGGGCCTTTTTGTTTACCTCGAACAGATAATGCCTCCGGCCTAAGTCTTTCATTTCTTAAAAAAATTGGTATAATCAAAGGAGAGTGGCCAGCTAGCTGTGGAGCTAGCCTTCGTTTAGATTAGAGTTAGTTGCAGCAGGGTATGTGTGAAAAAGGCTGCTAAACTCTCTCCACTGACATGAAACCTGTAATTTTTTTGTGCCATTTTTAATCTTTATGCTCAGGGATCTGTTTATGGGGATTGTTGCAGGTATATGTGGAACAGCATCATTAAGTCGGGATAGTCTGTCAGATTTGGATAGGATAAGTTATCTGCTATTCTATTTTCTGTTCTTTGTGTTTCATTCCATAATTTTATAAATAAATTCTGTCTGTTTAAAACCTGGCAGTCAGACCAGCTGATTCACTCCGGGAATATCCACTATACACTTACCAAAAAACAAACAGCAAAGGTTTTGTCTGGGCTTCCTGTTTAAAAATGTTTTGAGGGGTTGAGCCTAGTCAAAAACAAACATGCAAGATCTTGAAGGGACTGGATAGCAGGAGGGAGTTGTTCTCATGGGGGAGACTACAACTGGGAGACATCGCTAAGAATGAGAGGTCTTTCTTTTAAGAAAAAGACAATGAATTTTTTTTTGAAAGGCTCATTAGAGTGGGCAATTATTTTCCCCAGTAGACTGGGACTTTTACGTTTATTCCAGGCTGACTTAGATTTTTGATAGACAAAAAGTGTCAAGGGTTTTGAGGTACAGACAAGAAATGTGAAGCTGAGACAACTAGATTAACCATGATCTGAGTGAATGGAGGAGCAGGCTCTAAAGGGCCAAATGGCCTACTCCTGCTATTGTTTTTCTACCCCACAAATACTTCTGAAATTGAGAACATTCTAGAAACAGATTCTAGCAAGGAGTTCTAACGTAGGAAAGTGATAGTTTAATATTTTCATATACAGTAAATAAGAAACATTTGGAGACTTGGGGCTGGATTTTCATCTTTGAAGCATTATGAGTTGGAAAATTTTATAGCCTTGGTCCACGCACCTCAAGAGAAAGTGCTTTCAAAGACGGGATTTTTATCGCTGAGGGCAGGTGTGGTCTATAGTCAGGCCAGATAACCTAGATAGGAGTTCAGGGACAGCTACAGGTTCCTAAACCGTGCTTAATAGGGTTGCCTTGGAGCTTTAGGATATTGTCCCAGTTGTAATGAAAAATTAAGGCCATGTAGCACTCATCAATTACTTCCTTCACTCCCCACAAACTCCCCATTCTCCATCAATGTCACCTCATGTCCCCTCCACCTTTTTCCCATAGCTCCTCTGCATGCCAAGCTACATCCCTCCACAAACCCACCATGGGCTCCTCATGCCGAACTATGGCATTCTATGGCCACTTAGTCACTATACATGATATAGAACCAGTACAACCTATACTGACAATAGAACATGTAAAAATGAGCTTTAAAAAGCAACCATTAATTGTTAAGTTTCCACTTCCTTAAACAATCATTTGCCACAAGCGAATAAATGAGTTACTTATTCAGAAAATAGCAATAGCAGAAGTTGCTAGCCCATGAAATCTCTTTATTTGTGTAAATAAACATTGTGCAGTTTTCAGAAGAGAACAGAGACACAGAGCAATTACAGAAGCTTGGGCTTTCAGACAAGAATGCATAATGAGACATAGATGGCTAATGGGTGTCATGGTTTTCATTATAACTGGGACAAGGTTAAACAGCACCAAGGTACAACTCTGATATACACTATAATGTAGAGTGGGTAAATGGAAATGGAAATGCCATAGCTTGCCATGGAGGATATGAAGAACCATAGGAGATGTGGGCAGGGATGCAAGGCTTGATATGGTAAAATCTTTTGAACATAACTTACAAAAGGTTCTCTCATACAGACTAAGCTTCACAATACATTTGAAGTGCAGGGAATCATGATTCTTTGAAAAACAGCCCAACTCCATGAAAACTGCAGATGGTTAGGGACTTATTCTAAATATGGAGCCAGCCAGATTGCAGATTAGTGTATCCTTTAAAGGTTCTGGTGAAAATTGGAAGGTCTGGGAATGGGGTTATGATCCCAGATGTTGGTCCAAGCTGCCAAATTCACCCCAACACACTGTCTCGAGGAAAATAAAAATCCAGCCCAATAAAAGATATTAAATACATTAAGGAAATACATGGAAAAATAAATGTATCTGAAATTTCCATTCTTTTTGTGACAACTGGGTTTCAGGTCTGTTTTTTTTAATAGTGGCAACAAATAGTGGAAAAAGTACCAAATTTCAAAATATCAAATCAACAATTCAAATATTCAAACATTTCACAAAATTTTAATGTAAATCTAGTTGACTCACTATTTTCCTCATGACATTATTAAAATATGAACATAAAAACAATGGAAGAAAAAGCATCAGCCAATTGAAACTGGATTTCTGCTAATAGAAAATTCTTACCTTCAGGGAATGCAGCAAACATTATCAGTAGCTTAGTAAAGCCAGTTTCCTATTATACAAAGACACTTTTAGAAAGCTTCCAAGCAAACCATTTCCCAAAATCATTTTATTCCAAAAGTTTGATATTATTAACAAACTAATGCCCCTAAATAACAACTGTATCACTGAATATATAACATAATCTACCTCAATTAAGTTAGGAAAATATTTAATTTTTCTATTCATTAATACAAAAACATATGTACATGAATTTTATGTGTCAATGTTTGCATTTCAGAATACAACTTACAATAAATGGAATCATAGAATGCTCTGCTAGACTTGTAGTTATTACGAGCAAATCGTTTCGCAGCTGGCGTTCGGAATTGCTATGACCATTTATCATTTGGTTCAAAAAGACTTCTTTCAAAGCACTAAAGATAAAAAAGAACTAAATTAGTATTATTTTAGTATAACACATACAAAACAAAGTAATGTTTTATAACATACAGCAAAATAAATCCCTGGTAATACACTTGGTCATACATCATAGTGCATATAGAGGTACTAGCTGTCCGTTCTTTCCATTAGGAAACAGAACATCTTATGTGCATTGTTAACATGTTAGCAAACAGCCTGTGTTACTCTCACCAGAAAATATCACCAATGACAGCTCTGTTTATTTCTTCTATGAGCATAAACCCACAGTAAACCATCACTTGTTAAACTATAAAATAAAAGCATAATACTAAAGATGCTGGAAATCTGAAATAGAAAAAGAAAATGCTGGAAAATATTCAGCAGTTTTAGCAGCATCTGCACAGAGACAAACATTTAACATTTCAAGTCAAATATTACTTTTCTTTGGAAATGAAAGAAGGTAGGCTTGTTAAACCATAGCAGTTTAAGTGACAATCGGATTGTGAGAATCTAGCTTGCTGGAAACACCAAATCTCTTCAAGGTTTTATGTGTTTTCGGTAACTATCAAGTTAATTTTGTCAGGCATTTAGTGGGACTATATAGTTTCCTATTGTAGAAGTGAGTGCATGAACGTATAAGGTACAAAAGAGCCAAATATATTAGTCTTTTGTTAACTCCTTCTAATATTTATCCAATGATCTGCTTTGACATAAATCTTAGAGATTTACCTAATAGAGTACTTTGAAATTTGAACAAAGGCATCAAAATCAAATAAAATTACACTTCAACTAACATCCGGAAATAGTACTTGAATAACTGCTTTGGTTTGTGTAATTATTTGAAAATACTCACCAGATACAGTCAAAATCACTCAGTTGATTAATAAGCTCCTTTTCAGAGGCTTGTTCGAGTAAGTTCCATAGGACTGCAGATGAGCAAAACAAAAGTTGGCCAGTTGGATCTGGATCGTTTAGGATGCGGCAGATTTTATTTGCTGCCAGTGCATTCAACATCAGGTTACAGTTCACAACTGGAATCAGACAAACAAGTCAAACGCTATAGTGAGCGCATCAGTGATATTATAGTTAAGATTGGCAATTAGCTTCGACAAGATCTTCAATTGTACATAAGGTATGCAACTTCACAAAGTTTCAAATACATGCAATTCAAAAAAATACTTGGGGTTGAATTTTCCCAAAATTTGGCTAAGTGTTAATTTCAGAAAGCTTCATGGAGTGTTTCCCGCCCTGAGCCCTGCTAACTTTTCTCATACAGGTTTACATAACTCAGCTCATTAAATATGTACCATCTGGTCATTTAGCTGATTTTGGAGGTATGCCGAGAATAAATTAGTCAGATTTACCACCTTTCAAAATGTGGTCTAGAAAAGCACTACAAATTTATTTCTTTTAAATCAATTTAGCCATATTTTCTTAGCTACTTTAGTGTAAGGGACAGAAATTTTCTTTTTATAAATATTTTTATTGAAAAGCTTTTACAAAACATTTATATATAAAGAGAAAAAAACCCCATCAAAACAGAAAAAAAGGACAAAGAACAAGGCCATAACATAGTATCATTGTTACTAAACAACTTATTATTCTACCAAAACAAACCTATCTACTTAACTAAAATTAAACTACAAACATATTGAATAAATACTAGCTTAAATTACATTCAAGTTACTTAAATTAAATAATGTCTTACTACTTTATTCTATCTTACTCATCACACCTCCACTAAAGCTCCCATCCCTGGAAGTACCCCCCTACAGTACCCATATTCTTTTCCTTCCAGTCTCTTCCTCCCGGTGCCCCACGGGAACCCACAAAGATTCCCACGGCTATACCATGGCCCTGGCTAATATTGCCGACAAGTCAGTTTCAATATAATTTTAAAAGGGCCGCCACGTCCTATAAAACTTCTGTTTTGTGGTGCACCATATTTGTGAGGTAATCTTGGGGGAGATGCTCCATCACCAGCTTACGCCACTCCATAAGACCTGGTGGTTTTCCCGACGTCCAATTTAGTAGAATGTTCTTCCTCGTGCAATGGGCAAGGATATTACACAGTCTCTTCCCACGTTCCCCCAGAGAGGGCAAATTTGGCAGTGCCAAAAGAAGAATTACTGGATCCATGTTAATTTCAATCCCCAGAATGTCCTTTAACTCCCTTACTATAGCACTCCAATATCTTTGGATCTTGTAACATGACCAATAACAATGTGAGAGAATGCCTATATTAATTTTACATTTGGGACATTCTAGTGACACTCCTCTTAGCTAGCCTTTCTGGTGCCATATGACCCCTGTGTAAGATCTTCAATTGCATAGCCTGTGCTGTTACACACTGAAATGTTCCAGATATCTTCCCATATCTCCGGTGAAATGTCCTGTCCTAACTCTCGGTTCTAGAGTCCTCCCATATCCCCCAGAGCACAGCCTTTCTGTAAATGATATAAAGTACTAAGTGAAAGAGTACTCGCACACTGGAGTACCGTTTTCTCCACATCTGATTTATAACGTTGGGTCAGGAGTGTGGTCTTCCTCTGTATATATTCCCTTACCTGGAAGTATCGGAAAAGGTCCTTATTGGATAACCCATATTTCTGACTTAACTGACTGAATGACATCAGGACCTCTCCCTCGAACAAATCTCCCAAACACAGAATTTCTTTGTTCTCCCATGTCTTAAAGCCAGAGTCCATTGCCCCAGGTTTAATCCTTGGGCTCCTACCAATGGGGTAAATGGTGAAATTTTAAACCAATTGCCCTCATCTTGCCTCATTATCCTCCAGGCTTTCACTGTATTCAAGATAATTGGACTATTCCATTGCTGGGTCACGGATTTCATCTTGTCCATAAATAATAAATTAATTAGAGGACATTTCGACTGTGAGACTTCAATATCGAGCCATAATGATTCTGAAATACCCAGTCACCAACATATGTTAACAGAGCACTTATTTGATATTTCTTCAAATCCGGAAGATCCATCCTTCCCTCAGCTTGCGAAAGTTGTAATTTAGTGAGTTTAATTAGAGCACGCCTATGGCACCAAATAAATGACTCCAGACAACCATTAATCCTCTGTAATTCTTATTTAGATAACAGTAATGGGAGCATTCTCATGGGATATAACAGTCGGGGAAGGACAATCATTTTAATCAGGGCTATTTGGCCCAGCCATGATAACGGTAATCCCTCTCATTGCTGCAAATCCTGTTTTATCCTCTCTAGTAATTGTACAAAGTTAACTTCATACAGCAGGTGGAAGGAAGGGGAAATAAAAATTCCCAGATACAGAAAACCTTTTGGTGACCACCTAAACGGGAATTGTATTTTATCCTTCAAGTTAGGCATCTCCACTAAGCCTCCTATAACCTGAAAAAATACCATATGAATTAATTGTTTGAATCAGTCGAGGAACAGACTTCTCTGGATCAGCCAAGAATAAAAGGACGTTGTCAGCATATAAGGTAATCTTATGTTCCCCCATTCCCACCTTTTGCGCTATTATTTCAGAGTCCCTTCTAATAGTTTCGGCTAACGGTTCAATTGCCAAAGTAAACAGCAGCACTGATAAAGGGCACCCCTGTCCAGTACTTCTTCTAATATTAAAATTATTTGACTTAACACCATTTGTAATAACTGCCGCCTTAGGATCCTTATAGAGTAGTGCTACCACCTCGCAAAGGATACCCCCAAACCAAAACGCTCTAGAACCTCAAATAGATACGGGGCATTCTATCCGATCAAAGGCTTTTTCTGCATCTAAGGAGACCACCAAACCCCAGAATCAATCTTTGCTGACACACCTGTACTGTATTCATTACTCTCCTAATATTGTTAGAGGAACTACGGCCCTTAACAAAACCTGTCTGGTCTTCTTTTATAATATGGGGCAGAACCTTCTACAATCTCAGAGCCAACATCTTCGATAAAATTTTAAAATCTACATTCAGTAGCGAGATTGGTCTATATGAAGTACATTCTTCAGGGTTCTTCCATTTCTTTAAAATAAGGGAGTTATTAGCTTCCCTAAGAGTAGACGGCAGGCAATCCTGTGTATAAGAGTATTTGTACATCCCCAGAAGTGGTTCCACTAATATATTTCTGAATTCCTTATAGAATTCAGTTGGGAATCCATCTGCCCCCAGTGCTTTGCCACCTTGGAGATGTCTTATTGCTTCCTGCACTTTCTGTACTATTAGAAGTGCATTCAAAAGGGAAGCCTGCTCTTTATTCTCATAGTGGAGATCGAGATTTTCAAAGAAGGACTGCATTCCATTGTACTATATTCGCTGCCCTCTGACTGATATAGCTCTGCAAAGTATTCCCTAAAACTAGCATTGATCTTTTTCGATTCATGGGTAATCGTACCAGCCTTCTCCCTAACAGAGCTAATAGATTGGGAGGCATTTTTTTCTCCTATCTAAATAAGCCAGATATTTACCAGGCTTATCTCCGAATTCGAACAGTCTTTGTTTGGCAAAGGAGACCTCTGTTTTAGCCATTTTTGTGTGTATTGAGTCAAGGGCAGCCGGAGAGCTGTGACCCACTGGAGTTTAACCAATGACGGTTTATTATAACATATTTTCTCAGCTACCTTCAGTCGGGCCTCCAGCAACTCCTGCTGCTCCTCCCTCTGCCTTTTCCTAATTGTCGAATATGAAATAATCAAACCTTGTAAATATGCTTTAGTGGTCTCCCAAAGTATTGCCGGATTACTAGCCGTACCTGAATTAATATCCCAAAAGGTCCTGAATTCCCTTGTAATATACTCAATAAATTTACTATCCGCTAACAAAAATGAATCCATGCAGGAGTGACGTACATTTACTCCACTGCCCTTAGCTTTAATATCTAAGTATATTGGTGCATGATCCGAAATAGCTATATTCTCTATTTTACATGAAAATATTCTGTCCAGACCGTCAAATGGCATAAAAAACATACCAAGTCGCGTATGACATTTGTGTGGGTTGGAATAGAATGTGAAATCTCTTCCGTTAGGGTGGAGATACCTCCACACATCCACGAGTCCCAACTCATCGCACATGTCCACCAACTGTTTAGACCGTGCGGGCGTACCTGCCAGGCCCTTTGGCACCCTTTAAAATCTCTGGATCTATAAGGCGATTAAAATTCCCTCCTACGGTCGTACGACGAACCCCAAGATTCATTCATTTAGCCATTGCATTAATTAGAAATTTAAGAGGGGGCGCCGGGGGACAAAATACATTCAGAACATCATATTCTTCTCCATTTATAAGGGCTTTCAAAATAATAAACCTTTCATGATCATCCTTGATCTGCTCCGTTACTTGGAAGGGGAGGTTCCTTCTTATCAGTATAGTTACCCCTCTACTCTTAGAACTGAAGGATGAGAAAAACACCTTTCATAAACCCCCCCGATGCAGTTTCAGATGTTCTTTATCAGTTAGGTGCGTCTGTTGCAGTATGGCAATATCCACCCTTGCCTTCCCGAGGCTCGACAAGACCTTTTCTCTTTTAATAGGGGAATGACTCCCTTTTATATTCCAGGTGCACCACCTGAACAAATCATTAGTTATGGTCATCTAGGACAGCCCGGGGTTTCCAAGGAGGAAGGAATTTATCTGAGGCGTGACGAGTTACAAAGATACTAATTGTATAAAATCTAAAAGCTTTTCCTATAGGAACAACTACATCTGAAAAAAACACTACATTTAACTGAAACTAATACCTAAATAATCCCCCATTCACTCGAGATCTTCCCCCCCCCTCCCTGCCAATAGAGGGCACCCTTCCCAATACTTATTACCATCTTAACCCCGTCTAGCTGAGGTTGTGCCCTAGCCCCAGGCAATTCACAAATAAAAAAACTTGTTATTTACATTCAGAAGCAGTGGATATCCAAATCCAACCCCCCCCCCCCCCCCCCTCCACACACACACACACACACACACACACACACGTCTTAGTAACAAATATAGTCACCCCAAATGCAGGCTCAAAGAGACAGCATTAAAAGAAAATCCTAGATAATACCCGGCTAACAGCTAACCGATATATAAAATAGTTCCAATTTTACAAATTTACAACAATACCATACATGTACAACCAATAATCACAAAAAAGGGGAAGTGGGAAAGGGGGAGAGGGAAATAGAAATGGGGGTAATTCGAAAAAAAACCCCAAACCAATGTCCGCAATAATGCCCTCTCTCCTCCCATCCCAACTCAGGTCCTTCGTTTCAGAGACTTTACAAAGTCCTTCACCTTTTTATCAGAGTCAAAGTTATATACCGTCCCGCGCGTGGGTGAAACGCAACACGGCCGGGTACCTCATGGAGTATTGGATTTTTAAGCTCCTTAAATTTTATTAAACATTATCAAATGTTCTTCTCCTCTTGACTGGGGCTCCTGAAAAATCTTGAAGAAACATTATTTTTGAACTTTATACATTAAGACTTCCTTCCCAATCTTCTTGCTGCTTCCACTATTAACTGCTTTTCTTTATATACAGGAGCTGCACTAGGACCACACTGGGGCGCTGATCCAGCCCGGACCTGTGTGTTACAATCCGGTGGGCCTGCTCCATGCTTACCAGGTCTGACTCCAACTCTAACTGCAGGAACTTCAGGAGCCATCCCTGCAGGAAGCCTGTGAGATCTTCGCCTTCTTCACATTTTGGGAGGCTCACGATCCGTAAGATTTTCCTTCTATTTTGATTTTCTAGATCATCGACTTGATCCTGAAGGACCTGAACCTGGCCTTCCAGCGTTCGGGTCCTTCCTCCCAAGACCTCCGCCAGGGTCTCCGATGCCATGGTCCTTTCCTCCACTGCCTCCAATCTTCTGTCCAGGAGCTAGATTTCCTGCTCATGCTTTTTTAGCATGGCAGACAGTGGCTCCACTGCTGCTTGAATTCACTCTCCGAGTTTAGTAAACTCTGAGAGTAAGTACTGCTGTCCTACTAAATCTGGAGGGGCCGTCTCGGGAGACTGAGTACTGGCTGCAGGCACCCCCGGTGTACTAGGGAAGTGCCCTGTCTGCTATCCTCCTTTAGGCCCCTTTCCTTTACCGGTCTTCATCCTGGCCTGAAGGTGTCTCAGGTGATTTCAGCAGCTCAAAATAATCAGTAAGTTTAAATTAATACTTTTTTCTTCTTGCGGTGGTTGGAAAGTGGGGTAAAGGTCCACCTTGCCCAGGGGTATGGCAGAGAGCCCAGCACAGCAGATCACTTAGACTGCCGCCATCTTGGATCTCCCGGCAAGCTTAGGGACAGAAATTTTAAGAAAAATCAAAATATTTTTGAGGTGAGACAATTTGTATAATTAAATACAAACCAAAAACTTGGTCAAATTTTTTTGACTACTGTTTAAGGTTAAATTTATGAAGTCGACTATTGCATGGATACTACTTTTGAGGGGCGGAAATTCTCGCCCTTCAAAATTCATACCATATCATTAGCAGAAGCCAACTGATCTCTAAATAAATTAAAAAAACAACGAATTACGGTCATTCTGAAAACGAGGAGTGGAGTGCAATGGCTGGCACATTGGAAGACGCAAAGCGGAGCAGGACAGCCGGTGGACTGGCTCACAAATATTGATCTGTTATCTGTCAGGAACTAGGGTTGACTTTTACATGGGATATCTGGAAAATTGCAGATTTTTTTGCCAAAAATAAGGGGTTCACTTTTACATGAGATGGACTACTACTTGAGCGTATATGGTATAGGTAATATTGTAGGCATGATATGATAGAAAGCCAATTTTGTAGGAACCTAGCTAAGAAGGTAAACTGTAGAACTGAAAAACTTTCACAGTTTGAATAAATACTCTCAATGTGATAAAGAGCAATGAAGAAAACATAAGAACATGCAATGCCTGTTTATTGACAAGGATATGATAGTGAAGTGTTAACATGTCAATGACAAGTAAAAGACAAAGATAAATCTCACACAGCACCAGGTTATAGTCTAACAGGTTGGACTATAATCTGGTATTGGGTGATTTTTAACTCCAGACCAACACTGGCACCTCCACATCAAGTAAAAGACAGGCAAAACTCAGGAAGAGGCAAAACTCGACCTACTATTGGGAAGTAGGGCAGGATAGGTGACGAGGGTGACAGTGGGGGAGGATTTTGGTACAAGTTAGTAAGTTTGCAGATGACATCAAAATTGGAGGTGAAGTGGACAGCGAAGGAGGTTACCTCAGATTACAACAGGATCTGGACCAGATGGGCCAATGGGCTGAGAAGTGGTAGATGGAGTTTAATTCAGATAAATGCGAGGTGCTGCATTTTGGGAAAGCAATTCTTAGCAGGACTTATACATTTAATGGTAAGGTCCTAGGGAGTGTTGCTGAACAAAGAGACCTTGTAGTGCAGGTTAATAGCTCCTTGAAAGTGGAGTCGCAGGTAGATAGGATAGTGAAGAAGGCTTTCCTTTATTGGACAGAGTATTGAGTAAATGAGTTGCGAGGTCATGTTGCGGCTGTACAGGACATTGGTTAGGCCACTGTTGGAATATTGCGTGCAATTCTGTGAAATGTTGTGAAACTTGAAAGGGTTCAGAAAAGATTTACAAGGATGTTGCCAGGGTTGGAGGATTTGAGTTATAGGGAGAGACTGAACAGGCTGGGGCTGTTTTCCCTGGAGCGTCGGAGGCTGAGGGGTGACCTTATAGAGATTTAGAAAATTATGAGGGGCATGGATAGGATAAATAGGCAAAGTCTTTTCCCTGGGGTCAAGGAGTCCAGAACTAGAGGACATAGGTTTAGGGTGAGAGGGGAAAGATATAAAAGAGACTTAAGGGGCAACTTTTTCACGCAGAGGGTGGTAGGGAATGGAATAAGCTGCCAGAGGATGTGGTGGAGGCTGGTACAATTGCAATATTTAAGAGGCATTTGGATGGGTATATGAATAGGAAGGGTTTGGAGGAATATGGGCCGGGTGCTGGCAGGTGGGACTAGATTGGGTTGGAATACCTGATCTGCATGCACAGTTTGGAGCGAAGGGTCTGTTTCCATGCTGTACATCTCTATGACTCTATGACTAAGAGACCATAGTTCTATTAATTTTAAAACAGTTATGAAGAGGGACAAAACTGGTCCATAGGTTCAAGTTCTAAACTGGGGCAAGATGAATTTTGATGGAATAAAACAGGAGCTTGCAGAGATTGATTGGAGTAGTTTGTTTGCAGGGGAAGGGACCTGTGGCGAGTGGGAGGCCTTTAAATGTCAGATAGTTAGAGTTCAAGGTCTCTATGTTCCTGTGAGGGAGAAACGCCGGGTTGACAAAAATAGTGAACCCTGGATGACAAGAGATTTTGAAGCTTTGACAAGAAAAAAGAAGGAAGTATGGCTAAGGTACAGACCGCTGGGATCAAGGGAATCCCTGGAGGTATATAGGAGATACAGGAGTTTACTGAAAAAGGAAATCAGGAGGGAGAAAAGGGGAATGAGACAGCCATGGCTGAGAAGATTAGGGTGAATACAAAGAGGTTCTTTAAGTATTTTAAAAGAGAAAGAAAAGCTACAGAGAGAATAGGACCCCTCAAGGACCAAAGTGGACATGTATGTGTAGAATTGCAGGACATAGTCGAGGTCCTCAATGAATATTTCTCCTCTGTGTTTCCCAGTGGAGAAAGACATGGAGACTTGGGAACTTGGGGAAGTTAATGGTCATATCTTGGGGACTGTCCATATCATAGTAGAGGACATGTTGGATGTATTAGAATGTATGAAGGTGGATAAATCTCCTAGTCCTGACCAGATATATCCACGAAAACTGCAAGAGGCCAGCACGGTGGGCGGCACGGTGGCACAGTGGTTAGCACTGCTGCCTCACAGCACCAGAGACCCGGGTTCAACTCCCGCCTCAGGCGACTGTCTGTGTGGAGTTTGCACATTCTCCCCATGTCTGCGTGGGTTTCCTCCGGGTGCTCCGGTTTCCTCCCACAATCCAAAAATGTGCAGGTTAGGTGAATTGGCCATGCTAAATTGCCCATAGTGTTAGGTGAAGGGGTAAACGTAGGAGTATGGGTCTGGGTGGTATACACTTCGGCGGGTCGGTGTGGACTTGTTGGGCCGAAGGGCCTGTTTCCACACTGTAAGTAATCTAATCAAAGAAATTGTGGGGGCCCTGGCTGACATTTTTGCATCATCGTTAGCCACGGGTGAGATCCCGGAGGACTGGAGGGTAGGGAAGGTTGTGCCCTTATTCAAGAAGGGCTACAAAGAAAAGGTAGGGAACTATAGACCAGTAAGCTTAACATCTGTGGTAGGTAAGTTACTTGAGAAGATTCTGAGATAAGATATGCATGCATTTGGATTTGATTAAGAATACTCAGCATGGCTTTGTGTGTGTGAGATCATGCCTCACAAATTTGCTAGAATTCTTTGATTAAGTGACCTGGAAGGTTGATGAGGGCAGGGCGGTAGATGTCTATCTGGATTTCAGTAAGGCCTTTGATAAGGTTCCACATGGTAAGCCGCTCTGGAAGATTAGATCGCATGGACTTCAGGGAGAAAGTGAGGACTGCAGATGCTGGAGATCAGAGCTGAAAATGTGTTGCTGGAAAAGCGCAGCAGGTCTGGCAGCATCCAAGGAGCAGGAGAATCGACGTTTCGGGAATGAGCCCGAAGAAGGGCCCTCCTGAAGAAGGGCTCATACCCGAAACGTTGATTCTCCTGCTCCTTGAATGCTGCCTGACCTGCTGCGCTTTTCCAGCAAAACATTTTCAGTGCATGGACTTCAGGACAAGCTGGCAAATTGGATACAAAATTAGCTTGATGGTACGAAGCAGATGGTAATAGTGGAGGGATGCTTGTCGGACTGGAGGCCTGTGACTAGTGGAGTGCCTCGGGGTCAGTGCTGGGCCCATTACTGTTTGTTATCTATATAAATGATTTGGATGAGAATGTAAAAGGCATGATTAGTATGTTTGCTGATGACACTAAAATAGAAGATATCGTGGACAGTGAGGAAGATTATCAGAAATTGCAGCAGGACCTTGATCAGCTGGTGAAGTAGACCAAGAAATGGCAAATCGAGTTTAATTTTGATAAGTGTGAGGTCTTGCATTTTGGAAAGTCAAATCAAGGGAGGAATTTCATGGTGAAAGGTAGGGCTTTAAAGAGTTTAGTGGAACAGAAAGACCTTCGGTTCAGCTGCACGGTTCTCTGAAAGTGTAGTCACAGGTAGACTGGGCAGTGAAGAAGGCTTTTGGCACAATGGCCTTCATCAGCCAGGACATTGAGTATAGAAGTTGAGAAGATTTGTTGCAGTTGTACAGAACAGTGGTAAGGCTGCACTTGGAGTACTGTATTTAGTTTTGGTCACCTTGCTACAGGAAGGATGTTATTAAACTGGAATGAGTGCAGAAGAAATTTACAAGGATGTTGCAGGACTCAACCATCTGAGTTATAGGGAGAGGTTGGACAAGCTAGGATGTATTCTTTAGAGTGTAGGTTACTGAGGGAGGATCTTATAGAAGTTTGGAAAATGAGAGACATGGATGGGGTGAATGCACTCAGTCTTTTCCCCAGGGTTGGGGAATCAAGGACTAGAGGGGATTAGTTTAAGGTTAGAGGGGAAAGAATGAAAGGGAGCCCGAGGGGTAACTTTTTTATACAGAAGGTGGTACGCATATGGAATGAGCTGCCAACAAAGTGGTTGAGGTGGGTACATTAACAACATTTAAAAGGCATTTGGACAAATACCTGGATAGGAACGGTTTAGAAGGATATGGCGAAAGTGAGGACTGCAGATGCTGGAGATCAGAGTCAAGGTGAGAATGGTGCTGGAAAAGCACAGCAGGTCAGGCAGCATCCGAGGAGCAGGAAAATCAACGTTTCAGGCAAAAGCCTGGTTTCCTGATGAAGGACTTTTGCCCAAAACATTGACTTTCCTGCTCCTCGGATGCTGCCTGACCTGCTGTGCTTTTCCAGCACCATTCTAAGCTTGACTTAGAAGGATATGGGCCAAGTGCAGAGAAATGGCGTTAGTGTTGCTGGTCATTTTGGTCGGCATGGGCCGGTTTGGGCCAAAGGGTCTGTCTCCGTGCTGTAGGATTCTAAGACTCTATGACAAGTAAACAGTAAAAACAAGGTAAATGAACTATGAGAATTAAGGATATAAGCTGCAATGTAGTGTGTTAGAGTCAGAACTTGATGAGATTTATGAGGTGTCTTCGGCTTATATTTATAAATAAAGTCTGTGCTAGCTGTACACAAGACTTGATGTAGCTTTTAAATTACCTCAAATATATTCCAGGAAAAGATCTTGAATACTCAAACTCATAGTAATTATCATACTAGTGCAAACAAACTAATCCTACAAAGAAACAATATATACTTGAGTAATAGTTAATCTCATGTAAACGTCGACCCCCTATTTGTGCCCAGAAAATTTGGAATTTTCCATATATCTCATGTAAAAGTCGACCCTTGTTCTTCACAGACAACAGATCAACATTTGTGAGCCAATCTGCCAGCCGGCCCACTCCACTCTGGCTTTCCAGTCTGCTGGGTGCCTTACTCCACTCTGGGTCTTCCAACGTGCCGGCAATTGCACAATGCTCTGGGTTTCCAGAATTACCTTAATTCATTGTGTTATTTTATCTTTATTCGTTTAGAGATCACTTGGGCTTCTGCTAATGACGTGGTATGAATTTTGACTGGCATGAATTTCATCCCCTCAAAAGTAGTGTCCATAGTTGACTCCAAAAAGTACAGGGCGACCCCCATATCCGCAGAATCGTTTTCCGCAGTTTCAGTTACCTGCGGTTTACCGCAGTCGGAACATATTATAGAGAATGTTCTGGAACCAGGGGCCAGGGGGCTGCTGGCAAGGTATGTTTGCCATTCAATTGAATGGGTTCACTCCTATCCGCGGTTTCGGGCTTCTGTGGTAGGTCCTGGAAAGTATCCTCCGCCAGTACGGGGGAACTACTGTAGTCAAAATAATTCAACAATGACTCGAGTATATACAGTAAACACTTTCCTTTTCCATACATTTGAATATATCACTCAAATGTAATAGCTATTTTTCAGGTGATTCTGCCAAACCTAGGAGGGAAAAATAGTATCTTTTAAGTGGATAACTAAATGTCCTCATACAAAGGATCTTCATACAAAGCAGGATTCAGGAGACTCAGAAGGAATAATTGAATTCGTTCAAAAAAAATGGGCACAGAGATAGAACTGATTAATCTGTGTCCATTAGTACTGATGCAAATAGAAAACTTGCAGCTGCCTGCTTATTTAAATAATATCCATTTCAGTAATAAAAGCCTTGCATGCATTATTAATGCATGTGTCAAATGAGCCCCAAAGTTATGTTAGTTTAACACAACTTAGTTATCCCAATCTCATTGAAACACCTCTTAAAAACAAGGTACTCTAGATGTAGCAGATTTTGGAACAGTCAGAGATAACTGTGCAGAAAGATGAGTGGAAGTGGCACAAGAGATCTGCGAATGTGCTCCAAGTTTCTCAAAACAGGATGAGAGCCTTAGACCAGGAGGTGAGCAGGAGACTAGGAGACCTTCCAGGTGGACACTAAGAGTAGGTTAGGTAGAGGTAACTGTCATGTTCAATGCTAACAGTTGAGCCCTGAGGACCCAGATGCAGCATCCAGAAATATACAATGACACCCACAAGTGGTGTAACCTTCATAGCTTCATCTCAACAGCATACAGATTTGGTAACGTTGGTGAAAACCTCACATTCATATTTCAGCATCTGTCCACTACTCAATTATGACAGGCACATCAGCCAAACATATTGTACCATATTTACCAAGGATATTTTCCTCTCTCTTGCTGAAGGTGAAACATTAACTTTAGAGGCAGCAGCACCACAGGCGTGGGGGAAAGAAATGCCTACATTTTCTCAACCCTAAGGCACAGATAATACTTGCCGTATGTTTATCCAGATTATCTCAACAGCATTGGAAGATTTACAATAGCCCATGATGTATAGGAAAAGGGGAGAACAACAATTTCTGCACAGTATCAGAGTCCCAATATTCTTACATAATACATCAATGCAACATCTATGATTAATGGTATTGTGAATGAAAATTGCTACAATAAAAATAATTATTGTCTGATATATTTCAAAACTGATTTTATTTTAAATACTGTAGATATTTTGCATAGTGGATAACATAACAAACATCTTCCTTAAAAAATGGTAACAGAAATCGGAATAAGCTAATATAAATTGAAGTATACTTGAAACAGTTCAATAGGTACTTACCAGATGAACGTGAAAGACACTGCAAGGTCTGGATTATCTGTAACTTGACCTTTGGTTGGTTTTCAACCAGGGTAAGCCCCATGACCAGGGTTTCTACCACACCACTCTCTTCAATCATTTGCATATTGTAGCTTTTACTTGTTGGATAATATTCTGAAAAAAAAAAGTGTTAATTAAAAATATGTCTGAATAGTAAAACAAGTCTTCTTGAAAATAACTTACTTGCATTCAATCAAGATTATAGTAAAACTAAGTAATATTGACACTGTAAACAAACCTTTGGAAAAAGTTTAATGGATACATTATACCAAATACCTTCAATTTCCTGTCTGGGCGAGTCTTTTGAATACAGTCTCATGATGGAGTCACAGATTTGTAATCGGACCTCTGCATT
This sequence comes from Chiloscyllium plagiosum, assembly GCF_037043375.1. Taxonomy (NCBI): domain Eukaryota; kingdom Metazoa; phylum Chordata; class Chondrichthyes; order Orectolobiformes; family Hemiscylliidae; genus Chiloscyllium; species Chiloscyllium plagiosum. The sequence goes on from NW_028270143.1 coordinate 79,854,077, forward strand.
GCATACCCTCAGTAAGTAACCTGTCAAAAAGTTAGTGAGAATTACTGTGTTACAAAAGTTTATTTTCCTTACTTGAAAGCTTAATTTTGATCTCAAATTATTGTTTAGTTTCCATATTTTTCAGCATCTGGACTATTTATAATTAATAGGCACTTTTCAGGTTATTAAAAATGTACTAAGGGAAAACTGTGGATGGATAGGCAAGTAGTCCAAAACTGTTAATGTTATTAAACTTGTTAATCTACCACAGCAAATAAAGTCAATATTAGCATTACAGGCATTAGCCTATGAATGTAATCTGTTTCCTCCAAAATGGAGTTCGTTATCAACAGTTTCATTCCCTTCAGCCCTAAACATGACTTCTTAAATATACTGGTGTAGATTTATTCCTTAACTATTTGGATATTAAACATTCAATACATAAATATGGAGAAGAATACATAAATACTATTTTAGTGCAGAATGTCACACAAGTATAGCAGAATGCAAACTTACCGCCACGGGGATTATTTGGGGTGTTTGGCACAGAAGCATTTAGGGAAGCTATGTAACCATATGGAGAATTGTGAATGGGGTGTGATGAAGAAAGCTAGCAGAGGTATGTTTGAGCATAAAATCAGCATGGAACTGTTGAGATAAATGGCCTACTTCTGTACTATATTTAATTAATAAAAGAACTTGTCTAACTTTTTTCTCTGAACTAAATGGATTGAAATTCCAGCACACTTTGAAAGGGGTGTCCAAACCTTTCCGTCAGACATTCTATTCTGCACACTCTAATGAGTAAAAATGAAAATCCATCCCATGAATTCCACATTAAAACCTAAGGTAAAAAGTTCAATTTGTCTATGATCACATTTCTAATACTACTTATAAAGGGAAGCAAGGAAATTCCCCAAATGGAGGGATAGTGGAGAATCAAATCCATCAATGCTCAGATGTAACTTATATGCATTTTCTTATGAATTACAAAATAGCAATATTAACGGGCCGTTGCTTTGCTTGAGAAGGCTGCCTGATTAAAAAAAAAGTTAGTAGAGAAATCAATATAAAAGTGATTTGTTGTTGATGCTATTCGTGTTGTTATTTATTCAGATAGGTAACACATAGTGCGATACATAAAACAAGAATTGGCATTTACATTAGCATTACAATGTAGATTTTTCAGCAGTAAGACCGTCAAAATGTTTAGCATTTTTTGAGCAAACAAAACGGTGCTGACATACCCATTTGCGAAATAGACTCCGACACAACTTGGGCAAAAGTGGACTCATCAGATGATTTCTCCTTTAGAAAGGGTAAGCTGATGAAAACAGAAGTAATGCCAGATCATTTTATTTTTAAATATAAAATTCAGGTTGTATAAACATCACTAATATATTTTATTAAATAATTTTTACACTATAAAACCTTCAACAAGCTTATGCATTTAAAGATATCCATTCCTTTGTTTATGTTTTATGTGTTCTTTGAAAGGTGATCATGCTGGCAAGGCCAGAATTTGTTGCTCATTCCTAAGTGGCCTTGAGAGGGTGGTAGTGAGCTGTCAATTTTGAATTGCTGCAGTCCATGTGGGCAAAGATGTAAACATTGTTATGCGAGGAAATGTATTCCAGGAATTTGAACCACTGACAGTAAAAGTTGTAGAGATGTATAGATTCATGTCTGAATGGTGTGACCAGGAAGGGAATTTGCAGCTGGAGTTCTAGAATATAAAGTTTACGGGTTTGTAAGATGCTGTTGAAGAAATTTTGGCAGCAGTGCCACAGTGGAAGAAGTGAATGTTTAAACTGCTGATTAAGTGGGCTGCTTTGTCTTCGATGATGTTTAGCTTCTACAGTGTTGTGGAGCAGCCTTTACCCAGTTAAATGAACAGTATTCCAACACACTGTAGGAGCAAATTACTACAGATGCTGAAAATCTGTACTGAACATAAAAAATGGTGTAAATCACAGTGAGCCAGGCAGCATCCATGGAGAGACAGTAAGCTAAGGTTTTGAGTTTAAATAACTCTTCATCAGAGCCGCTCTAGATTTGAAATGTTAGACTGCTCTTTCTCAATGGGCACTGCAGATCTGTTGTGATTCACAGCATTTTTGTTTTTAATATTCTAACACACTCCTGAATTAGGCCTTGTAGATGATGGGCAATCTTTGTGAGTCAAGAGGTAAATTACTCATTGTGGAATTCCCGGCCTCTGACTTGAAATTGTCTTACATAATCCAACCAGAGATCTGGCTACTTTGGATCTGGTGGAATTTCGCATTCAGTTTGAGAGTGAGATATTTTGGTCAGAAACAACTATACAAAATTTAAATAATGGTAAGTACAAAGGAACAAAGACAGAGCTGAGTGGAATGGACTAGTGAGAAAGGAGTTTAGCAGCAAAATCAGTTAAGGAACAATGGCAGACATTTAAAAAACAAAGGTCATGGCTCACATTGAAAATACATTCCAGTGAAAAAGAAGGATTCTAGGAATGGGATAAATTCTGGATTGCAACACACTGAATTATAAAAACTTATGGCAAAGATTAATGGTTAGTCAAAGGATTACCATTGGGCTCAATAGGTTCCATTCTAAATTTCCATATTATTTCAATAGCTCTATCCATATGTATTATACTTGAAAGGGTTCAGAAAAGATTTACAAGGATGTTGCCAGGGTTGGAGGATTTGAGCTATTGGGAGAGGCTGAACAGGCTGGGGTTGATTTCCCTGGAGTGTTGGAGGCTGAGGGGTGACCTTATAGAGGTTAACAAAATTATGAGGCGCATGGACAGGATAAATAGACAAAGTCTTTTCCCTGGGGTCGGGGAGTCCAGAACTAGAGGGCATAGGTTTAGGGTGAGAGGGGAAAGATATAAAACAGACCTAATGGGCAACTTTTTCACACAGAGGGTGGTGCGTGTATGGGTTGAGCTGCCAGAGGAAGTGGTGGAGGCTGGTACAATTGCAACATTTAAGAGGCATTTGGATGGGTATATGAATAGGAAAGGTTTGGAGGGATATCGGCTGGGTACTGGCAGGTGGGACTAGATTGGTTTGGGATATCTGGTCGGCATAGACGGGTTGGACCGAAGGGTCTGTTTCCATGCTATACATCTCTATGACTCTATTATATGTATCATGGGGAAATATTTTGTTGAAACTCCTCTCCGTCACTATGTTTTCTCAGTAAGTAATTTCCTCAACAAGTATTAACATTATTACCTTTATTGCACATTATAAGCTTTATTTTTTTCCTTCATCTTGCTCTCCAGCTGAATGTATTGGCTTTTCAAGTCTTAATGTTTGTGTTAGAAAGGCCTGTTTCATGACTGCTGCCTTTTAGTTTTAAAACATCCAAATTCCCTGTGAAGCTCATCCAACTTATTGTTTTGCTTCAGTGGTTGAACTGAACTTTTGTTTTTACCATTTTCTGTCAACTGGGGCCTATTCAGTCCCATGTGAATCCATTCCTCTAATTTGTCTACTAGTCAGCCTCCAGCACACAGGTTGGGACCAAAATACTCATTCCTTTGCACATTATCGTGATACTTGTAAATTTAAGAACATTCAATTCACCTAAATTGATAATGTTGAATGCCTTATTTTAAAACTTTGGCCATATTTTATTGGTAAATTCTTAGATTAACATAAAATTTGCATACTAGAAACATTCTGCAATGTTTTAGTCTTTACAATCGCTAGTTTGAAGACTGAGGTGGAAATTATGGATTATTTTTTGAGCACAGACTTTGACTATACTTCTAGAATTTGACTGTAGTTGTGTATGTCCTTCAAAACTTTTCATTGTGCACTGAAATTCAAGCTCAAATTCTCAAGATGTGCAAAGCAGGATGCTGTGAACAGCAGGCCTTAACTCTACCATCAAAAAAACATCTAAGTTACTAAATCCATTTGAGTGTTTCAGTGATGGTAAATAACAATGAAAGACAACTACTTACCCACACAGTTTGAGGATTTCACATATTGGCTTTATATAGGCACCCTGATCTTTTACTTTTTCTGCACAAAGATTAAGAATTTTAAAGACTAGAACCAAGTCTTTAATTGGCTGTTTACAAAGGGAAGTTAAGGCACAAAACTTCATAATAGTTTAGGAACATAGGATCCATCAGGTTTCCCATCTACGGGAATTACTTGTTGTGGTCTACATTACCTAACCAGTTTAGAATCCTGAGAACAATCAAATCACCTCTCAAGCATCTCTTTTGCAGTGAATACACTCAGTTTATATAAAAGCTCCTGATAATAGAAAGTTTCCCTCTTTTCACAATGTTGCTTGGTCTTTCAATAGCTCCTTCTTTTACTGTGATGAACAAAACTGTACAAAAGATACACATACACTTTCAACTCTCTACTAAGCAGCCTGCTTAATTAATTGAAGGTGTCACTCCAATTTTCAGACCATGCTACAACCATTACGCTTTCTACATTCTGGCTACGCGATGAGAATGGTCCTCAATTTCACCCCCTTAGGTTCAAAGTATAATGATATGTGGACAACTGGTTTAGCCGTTCACTGACAAATCTAGCTGGAGCATATAAAGTCGTACTGAGTCTTGCTCTTGGCTACTAAATCTGTTCATTATTCCAGGATCTTCACAGAATGTGAAGATAATCCCTGACGTTTTTCTCTAATTCAAACAATCATCTTAAACCACTCCTCCGATCTCTTCTACTTCATCTTCCAAAATTCAAGATCAAAGAGTTCTGAACTTCTTTGTTGCTGAGATTGTAACTATCTAATTTGCTGTCATTGCTACTTCCCTCTGTATCGCTAATCCATTGGACAAATATTCACTAAGGTTCCCACTGGCCTAGTCTTGAGCATGGATCATTCTGTCATTTCTCTTCATAACTCATAGATTGGGGAGGACAGTTGATGTGGTGTCGGTGGACTTCAATAAAGCCTTTGATAAGGTTCCACATGTTAGACTATTGGAGAAAATGCAGAGGCATGGGATTGAGGGTGATTTAGCAGTTTGGATTAGAAACTGGTTTTCTGTAAGAAGGCAACTAGTGGTGGTTGATGGAAAATATTCAGTCTGGAGTCCGGTTACTAGTGGTGTGCCACAAGGATCTGTTTTGGGACCATTGCTGGTTGTCATTTTTGTAAACAACTTGGGCAGAGGCACAGGTGGATGGGTTAGTAAGTTTGCAGATGATACTAAAGTCAGTGGAGTAGTGGACAGTGTGGAAGAATGTTGCAGGTTGCAGGGGGTCTTGGATAAACTGCAGAATTGGGCTGAGTGGTGGCAAATGGAGTCCCATGCAGATAAATGTGAGGTGCTTCACTTTGGGAAGAATAACAGGAAGACAGGATACAGGGTCAATGGAAAGATTCTTGGTAGTGTGGATGTGCAGAGGGATCCTGGTGTCCATGTACATAGATCCCTGAAAGTTGCCACAGGTTCATAATGCTGTTAAGAAGTCATACAGGGTGTTAGGTTTTATTGGTAGAGGGATTGAGTTCTGGAGCCATGATGTCATGCTGCAACTGTACAAAATGCTAGTACAGCCTCAATTGGAGTATTGTGTGCAGTTTTGGTCGCCCCATTACAGGAAGGATATGGAAGCATTGGAAAAGGTGTAGAGGAGATTCACCAGGATGTTGCCTGGTCCGTAGTGAAGGTTTTCTGAGGAAAGGATGAGGGACCTGGATCTGTTCTCATTGGTGAGAAGAAGGCTCAGAGGGGATTTAATATAGACACACAAAATGAACAGTGGATTAGATAGGGTGGACAGTGAGAATCGTTTTCCTAGGATGATGACATCTGCTTGTACGAGGGGGTGTAGCTGCAAATTGAGGGGTAATGGATTTAAGAGAGATGTCAGAGGCAGGTTCTTTACTCAGAGAGCCCTGCCTGCCAATGTAGTTAACTCAGCCACATTAGGGGCGTTTAAACTGTCCTTAGATAAGCACATGAATGATGATGGGATAGGTTAGGGTGATGGGCTTAGATTAGTTCACAGGTCGGTGCAACATTGAGGGCCAAAGGGCCTGTTCTGCACTGTATTGTTCTATGTTCTATGTCTCCTCATGTCCTCACTGAGTCACCATGTCCTTGAGTCCAAATCTTGTTCCTTTGACTCTATTCTCACTAAGTTGCTGACCACCCAACTTTTCCTATGACTCCCATAACAGTTAATATTGTAAATGAGTCTCTCTCCTCGAACAGTCACCCTCCTCTTCCATCCTGACATTATCAACCTTCTCCTTAACGCAAAACTTATTGACCCTCTGTTCCTGCAAACTATCTTTACATTTCCAACCTCCTTTTCCTCTCCAAAGTTCTTAAATACTTTGTGGTCTCTCAAATCTATGCACATCTTTCCTGGAACTCAATGATCCTCTTCAAATAAGTTTCTGCCTTGCTACAAATAGAAGCACCATAGTCACATTGTATGTGACTGACAAAGATAAACTATCCAACTTTCATCATCCTTCCTAACCTGCCTCTAGCCTTTGACATGACCGCCCATACTATCCTGCCCTAATATTTCTCCACTATTGTCCAGCTGGATAGAACTGCTATCACCAGTTTTTATTCACACATGCCCAGCCATAGGCACAAAATCATATGCAATGACTTTTCTTCTCAGTACTGCCTTGTTACCTCTTTGTATAGCCCAAAGATCTATAACTTACTCTTTCCTATTTATCATCTACATGCTGTCCTTCAATCATATTAGCTGAAAGCACTACGTCAGTTTCCACATGTACGCTGACCACTTGTTTTGGAACATCACTATCTGTAAATTCTTCTCCTAGCCACATACCATCCTGACTTAAAACTTTGTCGCCACCTCTTCACCACTGTGGGGGCAAAATCTTTCAAATTACTCCCTAACAGCATTGTGAGCGTGTTTACACCACATAGAGAGCAGTGGTTCAAGAAGGCAGCTCACATCACCTTCCAACAGGCAATTAGGGATGAACAATAAATGCTGCATGAATGATTAGAAACAGATACAGGTTGACTTCACCATTGTCTTGATCCTTCCACTGTTTCCAGATTTTCACACTATTTGTTCGACATCAGTTTTGCATGGGCAGGAATATCCTTTAACGAAACATTTGAAGACCTAAAGCATTGTTGGGGATCTCCAACACAAAATCTTTAGCCACCAATTTCAGACCACTCTCTGGCAAAGGTCTAAGGCTAAATCATTCTGCTCACAATTTTGGTAGCAAATGTGACCCCAAAGTAAGTTTCTGATCAGATATCCATCCATCACTAAACTTGCTAATATCCACCATAATAATATTGCTCAACCATAACCCTGCCTCAGCTCATTTTCTGCTGAAATCTTCATCCTTTTCTTTGTTAACTTCAGACTTGACTATTTCAACATACTCCTTGCCAGCCTGTTACACTCTACACTCTGCAAAGTTGAGTCCATCCAAACCTCTGCTGCCTGAAATGTAATTCACACCAAGTCTCATTCACCCAACAGAGCTCACTGGTTCTGGTTAACTTTAAAACTAGGAAAGCTAGTTCTTTGTGGGGGGTAATCCAGAACAAGGGATTTTTTTTTTCACATCACAACAAGGTCATTTACGAATGATTCAGGGAGCATTTTTTCATATCAAATGTAGTGGAAATATGGAACTCTCCTGCAAATTCCTATGAACCCTGGATCATTTGGAAACTTTCCATACTGAAATCGATAGCAGTTGATTAGGTAGGAATACCTTTGAGATACAGATAGCCAATAATCTGAAACAGGGTCATGGTGTGAACACCCTATTTCATGTAACACAATACTTCAAACTATACTTAATACTTCAAACTAGACTTAATGAATACAACGATAATTAAGTGAACTGTCAATTGCAAAAGGATACAAAACCAAACTGATAACGTTTCACCAGCCTCTTCAAAGCATGCAGATGTCTATCAACAAGGTTGCACTGCAGAAGATACAAAGATAGGTTTACACACAGAAATGATCTCAAATATGATGCACGTAATAATATTTGATTGATAAGAAGTTAAGAAGGTAAGAAGTTTCTAAGCTCCAGTTAAATTAGCTGCATCATAAAAGACTCAGTGATACCGCTGATTAATAGTTAAATTGAAAAATGAAAGCATATGAGAAAATAACGTAAGTTACCTATACTAGCAGTTTGAGGTATAAGATAGAAGAAAAACTAAAATTCTATTACATGCATAAAAACGAAGGACTGTGGATGCTAAAAATCTGAAAAGAAAACAAAAAATGCTGAAAGTACTCAATATGTCAGTTTAGAGGAACTCGAAAATGATAGGAATGCAATACATTTTGAGCAAGTGACGTAAGAAGTGTAATTTTCCATTTTGCTGTGTGGCATGGGTGATGATGAGAAGGTTTGGAAGATGCAGCGAGAATGAAAAAATCTGAATAAGTCTTGATATTGAGAAAATAGTTTGTGACTTTCCTTTTAGGTTTTTAGTGGTTATTTCAGAATCTCACTACTGAGTGGTGCCCACCTTATTTCAATACATTTGTATCTTATTATTCACCCAACTCACCTTATTCATATGCCACTTCTTCTCTTCATCCCTGTGAAATTAGATTATGTAAATTCCCAACATGGAAGTCAGAGCAGGAATGTGGCGGCAGCATCTTGTCTGATTAACTTGCCTGCCATTCAGTTGTAGGGTGGCTCAGTGGTTAGCACTTCTGCCTCACAGCACCAGGGACCTGAGCTCGATTCCACCCTCAGATGGCAGCCTGTGTGGAGTTTGCACATTCTCTCCGTGTCTATGTGTGTTTCCTCTGGGTGCTCTGGTTTCATCCCACAGTCCAAAAGATGTGCAGGCTAACTGGGTTAGCCATGGAAAATGCAGGGTTACAGGGTATGGCAGTGGCTCTGGATGGGATGCTCTTCAGAGGATCGGTGTGGACTCAATGGGTCAAGTAGTCTGCTCCCACACTTTAGGGATTCTATGAATTGCATATGCAGCACAATGTCCCTGTATGCTCCATATCTACCTTGTCTGTCCTCCTTGACGCTTCATTCACGCAAATCGTCATCAGCAAATCACTAACTATGATACATCATTGGTGGCTGTTTTCGGACAAGCTCTCACACCCCTTCACATCTGATTTTAGAGCTTAGGGATAACTATGACTTACATGCTTCTGTCAAGTCATGTTGCACACAGAGACACACATCTAATGTGTAGTGTATTGTATGGCTCTTAGCTTGCTTTCTTAGTGCTCTCTCACTCTAGGCTTGCAGGTTGCCACCCTCTATGGCAAGCATATGTTTTATCATAGCAAGATCTTGTCATTGGAGCACTGAACAATCAAGGTAATGGGCATGTCTCTGTACAACATCATGCCACATCAATGTCAGACCTCCAGTGTGTTCCAGAAGATTACACAGCAAAAAAACACTGCACCTGCTTTAAGCCAATCATCATATCTGAGAGTCAAAGTGGACCAGTTCTCAATGGGTTCAAAGTGGAGTACCTTCAGTCAGAGAGTACCTTCACACTCATTAGAAGGCCTCATCAAGTTCCAGTCTAGGGAATTGGTCATGGTTAATCAGGCCAATGTTTCAATGGTTCAGGGCCAAAGGGAGTGGCAATGAGACAAATAGAACAACAGCAGAGGAGGTGTGAATGGCAGGATTCTGAATAGCTATAATCTTTAAAGTTAAAAAAAAAGAAAGCAACGAGAGAGAGAGAAACAAACTAGCTAATGAAAGAATGTGACAGCAGTGGTTATGATCGAAAATTGATGAAGTCAATGTTGAGCCTAGAAGACTGTAAAGTGCTCAGTCAAAAGATGAGGTGTTGCTTTTCAGGTTTATGTTGAGCTGCATTGGAACACTGCCAGAATCTAAGATCAGAAAGATCAGATTGGGAGTAAAATGGAGAAATAAAATGATAGGCAACTGAAAATATAGGGTGATGCTTTCAGAGTCAAAGTAGGCTTAGCCTGAATTTAGGTAAAAATAAGGACTGCAGATGCTGGAAACCAGAGTCTAGATTAGAGTGGTGCTGGAAAAGCACAGCGGGTCAAGCAGCATCTGAAGAGCAGGAAAATCGACTTTTCGGGCAAAAGCCCTTCATCTAGAATAGAGGCAGGGTGCCTGCAGAGTGGAGAGATAAATGAGAGGGGGTGGGGGAGGGGAGAAAGTAACATAGAGTACAATAAGTAAATGGGGGAATTTGGCCTCCCTAATATAGAGGAGTACACAAAAGTATAAATCATTGTTTCATTTAGGAAGAATATTTGGATCCTTGGATGGTGAGAAGAGAAGAGAACTAAGGTCAAATGTTATATCTTCTCCACTTGCATGGAAACATGCATCAGGAAGGCAAAGGATTGTCAGGATGACTGATGAATAAATGAATGTATTGTGAAGGAAACAGTTCTTTCAGAATGCTGCAAAGGGAGAAAAGGAGATGTGTTGGTGATGATGTCATGCTGGAGGTGGTGGAAATTGCACAACATAACCTGTGAATTATGTTATTATATTTCTTTTCTGCAATGAATACATAAGAACGTAAGAACTGGAGCAGGAGTAGGCCACCTGGCCCTTCGGGTCTTCTCCACCATTCAATAAGATCATGGCTGACCTTTTAATGGACTCAGCTCCAATTATCCACCCTCTCACCGTAACCCTTAACTCCTTTATTGTTTGAAAAAAAATCTATCTTAGTTTTAAAAACATTTACTGAAGTAGCATCAACTATTTCACTGGGCAGGGAATTCCATAGATTCACAACCCTCTGGCTAAAGAAGTTCCTTCTCAATTCAGTCCTAAATCTGCTCCTCCTTTTTTTGAGGCTATGCCCTCTTGTCTAGTTTCACTCGCCTGTGGAAACATCCTCTCTCCGTCTAATTTATCTATTCCCTTTAGAATTTTACATGTTTCCGTCAGATCCACCCGATTCTTCGAAATTCCAATTAATATAATCCTAGTCTTCTCATTCTCTCCTCATAAGCCAACCCCCTCAACTCCAGAGTCAACATAGTGAACCTCTTCTGCATATCCTCTAGTGCCAGTACATCCTTTCTCAAGTAAGGAGACCAAAACTGCATACAGTACTTCAAGTGTGGCCTCACCATCACCATATACAGCTGCAACATAACTTCCCTGTTTTTAGAATCAATCCCTTTAGCAGTGAAGGACAAAGTTCCATTTGCCTTCTTAATTACCTGTTGTACCTACAGACCAACCTTCTTTGATTCATGCACAAGGACACCCAGGTCCTTCTGCACAGCAGCATGCTGCAACGTTTTACCATTCAAGTGGTAATCCAAGATGGAGGACGAGAAAAATTTCTGGCTGTAACAGCTGCTCCTTTTTTGAGATATTTCAGGTGCTGGAGGTAATTTCCTTGAATTCCAGGAGCAGCAATTACTGTTTTATATGCTGTTGCATTGTTTTGGAACTTAGGAGGAAAAAAAAGTCAAAGCAACAGCAGTTTTGAAAGGGAAAGGAACAGACAAAGGAAGCACATGGTGAGGTCAGTGCAGGAGAGAGAGAGAAAGAAACTGACACAGAAGTGTACCTGCACAGTTACTGCCTTTGCTGTTTGAATTCATGTAAGGCTGGACATCGGAGTGCATCTGGGAAAATTAACAAATTCACAACTAATCTTGGAGGAACTTGTTTGGGAGAGGTCACAGCACAGAAACAGAAATAAATATTTAAGCAAGGCCTTACAGTAAGTCTGCAGTAGTGAGGAGAGTGAGTTCTTTCTTGATTGCATGTGTTATTGAGATATGTCTCTTGATTAAACTTAAAATATAAGCCATAACTATTAATTTAACCTGGAGCAGTGTGTTGTAGAGGAATAAGGGGGCACTATTTTCTGTAGATTGTGAAGGAGTAAAAATGGCCTTTATTAGAGTGATATGCTCTTCTTGTTGGATGTGGGAGTTTAGGGGGAGTTTACGGGTTACTGAGGATTATATCTGCAATAAATGCCATTGGTTGCGAATCCTATCAGATCGAATGGATCAGTTGGAGAGACAGTTAGAGGCAATGAGGAATTACAAGAGCAAGGGAATGTGATGGATGCCAGTTATAGGAAGGGGGAAACGTTGCAGATACAGTCACATAGATGGGTTAACTCCAGGAAAGGTAAGAGAGGTAGGCTGTTAGTGCAGGAGTCTTCTGCGGCTATCCCCATTTCAAACAAGTATGTTGTTTTGGAAAATGAAAGGGGTGATGGATTCTCAGGGGAATGTAGCACGAATAGCCAAGTTTCTGGCAATGAGACTGGCTCTAATGCAATGAGGGGTATGTTGGGTTCCAAGAGATCAATTGGGTTAGGGAACTCGCTAATCTGATGTGTAGATAGACGTTTTTGTGGCCAGCAGCGAAAAATCAGAATGGTGTGTGGCTTCCCTGGTGCCAGGATCAAGGATGTCTCAGAGAGGGTGCAGAATGTTCTCAAGGGGGAAAGTGGCCAGCAGGAGGTCATTGCACACATTGGAACCAACGACATAGGAAGAGAAAGGTTTGAGGTTCTGAGGGAGATTACAGAGAGTTAGGCAGGAATTTAAAAAGGAGGTCCTTGAGAGTAGCAATATCTGGATTAATCCTGGTGCTACAAGCTAGTGAGGGCATGAATAGGAGGATAGAGCAGGTGAATGCATGGCTGAGGAGCTGGGAGAAGGATTCATATTTTTGGATGATTAGAATCTCTTTTGGAGTAGAGGTGACCTGTACAAGAAGGACAGATTTCACCTAAATTGGAAGGGGAATAATATACAGGTAGGGTGATTTGCTCGAGCTGCTTGGGAGGATTTAAACTAGTTAGGTGGGGAGGGAGGGGGGTGGCACCCAGGGAGATAGTGTGGAAAGAGATCAATCTGAGACTGGTACAGTTGAGAACAGAAGCAAGTCAAACAGTCAGGGCAGGCAGGGACAAAGCAGAGAACAAGGTAGGACTGACAAATTAAACTGCATTTATTTCAGTGCAAGTGGCCTAACAGGGAAGGCAGGTAAACTCAGGGCATGGTTAGGAACATCGGACTGGGATATCATAGCAATTACAGAAACATGGTTCAGGGATGGACAGGACTGGCAGCTTAATGTTCCAGGATACAAATGCTACAGGAAGGATAGAAAGGGAGGCAAGAGAGGAGGGGGAGTGGCATCTTTGAAAAGGGATAGCATTACGGCTGTACTGAGGGTGGATAATCCCAGAAATACATCCAGGGAAGTTATTTGGGCGGAACTGAGAAGTAAGAAAGGGATAATAACCTTATTGGAATTGTGTTATAAACCCCGTAATAGTCAGAGGGAAATTGAGAAACAAATTTGTAAGGAGATCTTGGTTACCTGTAACAATAATAGGGTGGTTATGGTAGGGGATTTTAACTTTCCAAACATAGACTGAGACTGCCATAGTGTTAAGGGTTTAGATGGAGAGGAATTTGTTCAGTGTGTACAAGAAAATTTTCTGAATCAGTATGTGGATGTACCTACTAGAGAAGGAGCAAAACCTGACCTACTCTTGGGAAATAAGGCAGGGCAGGTAACTGAGGTGTCAGTGGGGGAGCACTTTGGGGCAAGAGACCATAATTCTATGAGTTTTAAAATAATGATGGAAAAGAATAGACCACATCTAAAAGTTGAAGTTCTAAATTGGCAGTATTAGGCAAGAACTTTCCAAAGGTGATTGGGTGCAGATTTTCGCAGGTAAAAGGGATGGCTGGAAAATGGAAGCCTTCAGAGATGAGATAACAAAGTATATTACTGTTAGGGTGAAAGGAAAGGCTGGTAGGTAAAGGGAAAGCTGAATGACTAAAGAAATTGAGAGTTTGGTTAAGAAAAAGAAGGAAGCATATGTAAGGTATAGACAGGATAGATTGAGTGAATCCTTAGAAGATATAAAAGCAGTAGGAGTATACTTAAGAGGGAAATCAGGAGGGCAAAAAGGGGACATGAGATAACTTTGGCAAATAGAGTTAAGGAGAATCCAAAGGGTTTTTACAAATACATTAAGGACAAAAGGGTAACTAGGGAGAGAATAGGGCCCCTCAAAGATCAGCAAGGCAGCCTTTGTGTGGAGCTGCAGAAAATGGGGGAGATATTAAACGAGTATTTTGCATCAGTATTTACTGTGGCAAAGGACATAGAAGATATAGAATGCAGAGAAATAGATGGTGACATCTTGAAAAATGTTCATATTACAGAGAAGAAAGTGCTGGATGTCTTGAAATGCATAAAGGTGGATAAATCCCCAGGACCTGATCAGGTGTACCCTAGAACTCTATGGGAGGCTAGGGAAGTGATTGCTGGGCCTCTTACTGAAATATTTGTGTCTTCAATAGTCACAGGTGAGGTGCCGGAAGACTAGAGGTTGGCTAATGTGGTGCCACTCTTTAAGAAAGGTGGTAAAGATAAGCCAGGGAACTATAGACCAGTGAGCCTGACGTCTGTGGTGGGCAAGTTGTTGGAGGGAATCCTGAGGGACAGGATGTACATGTATTTGGAAAGGCAAGGATTGATTAGAGATAGTCAACATGACTTTGTGTGCGGGAAATCATATCTCACTTACTTGATTGAGTTTTTTTGAAGAAGTAACAAAAAGGATTGATGAGGGCAGAGCAGTAGATGTGATCTATATGGACTTCAGTGAGGTGTTCGACAAGGTTCCCCATGGGAGACTGGTTAGCAAGGTTAGATGTCATGGAATACAGGGAGAACTTTCTTCTGCAAAGTTTCACAGTCCTCTACACACTTTGCTCTGCCACTCATCTTAATGTCATCTGCAAACTTTGACACACTACGCATGGCCCCCAATTCCAAATCATGTGTAAATTGTGAATAATTGATCCCCGAGGCACCTCACTAGTTACTAATTGCCAACCAAAAGAGCACTAATTTATTCCCATTTTTTGCTTCCTGTTAGTCAACCAAACCTCTATGCATGCTCATACTTTACCCAAAACGCCAAGCTTTTGTATGTTTTACAGGAAAGGATAATTCAAAATTATATTGAATGCTGACAAAAATCATGACCAAAATGGTCATGAAAGCAATAATTCTGTCACTATAAATTAGTAAAGCTTGACATCACTGTTGGCTATGAGACTTTCTTAATGCTCATTCTTGGGATGAGTTACAATGATGTGTGATTCAGAAGGATGTGCAACAGTGGAATATAAAGTGACATTTAAAGATATTTTTTCTTAAATAGGGGCTTCATATTCTCAAATTCTCAACTATCATCCGAGTTCTGTTAATTTGTCAGCAGCATTTACTTGCTAGCAGATTATATCCATTGCATTTCAGTCCAAATACTCTGCAACTTTTCTTTAACCGACATAATTTGTCATAAATTACAACTGAGTTTCAGGTATTATACTGTTAACTTCAGGCAGTAGAAAATCATTTGGTTTTTGACCAAAAAATGGCATTTGATATGAAGGGAATTACATTGAATAAATAATTTAAAAACAGTCCAACTGCTCATGTTTGAGTTTATGCTCCAGTCCAGTCTATTTCTTTGTTTAACCCAAGCAGCTTAATGCTCTATTTAGATTAGATTAGATTAGATTACTTACAGTGTGGAAACAGGCCCTTCGGCCCAACAAGTCCACATCGACCCTCCGAAGAGCAACCCACCCAGACCCATTTCCCTACATTTACCCTTTCATCTAACACTACGGACAATTTAGCATGGCCAATTCACCTAACCTGCACATCTTTGTGATTGTGGGAGGAAACCAGAGCACCCGAAGGAAACCCACGCAGACACGGGGAGAATGTGCAAACTCTACACAGACAGTTGCCTAAGGCGGGAATTGAACCTGGGTCTCTGGCGCTGTGAGGCAGCAGTGCTAACCACTGTGCCACCGTGCCGCCCCTATTGCCGTGTTCCAATATACTTTTGCACCATTCTCAAACTGTAACACAGTATGTTAATCAGCAAAGGGATCACAGGATTATAGTAGAAATATTTACAAACTTATCAATTCATTGGAAGGTACCAATTGAAACAGATCATGTAATTTTAGGAAGACTTGTTTTTTGATAGAGTAAATACCGTATATACTCGAGTAATAGTCAATCTCATGTCAAAATTGACCCTCTACTTTTGGCCAAATAATCTGGAATTTTCCACATATCTCATGTAGAAGTCAACCCTAGTTCTTCACAGATAACAGATCAACGTTTATGAGTCAGTGTGCCAGCTATCACGTCCCGCACCAGCTTTCCAGTCTGGTGGTTGTTCCAGTCCGCTCCTGGCCTTCCAATCTGGGTTTTCAGAATTACCATAATTCATTATTTATTTTTATTTGTTTAGAAATCAATTGGTCTTCTGCTAATGATATGGTATGAATGTTGACAGGCATGAATTTCAGCCCCTCAAAAGTAGTATCCATGTAACAGTCGACCTCATAACCTTAAAAAAATTTGACTATTATTCGAGTATATACAGTAACTGGGAGCAATTGTCAACTGTTCATTGTAAGGAGTAATATACAATGGGAATGTGATATTTGTGAAGTATAAAGAAGGAATGTTCCGCTCTGAATGTTGCCTACAAAAAGAAAATAGTGTTTAATCAATAGTAATTTACAATAGACCAATTAAATTATTGGTCTCTATGGAGATTGTAATGTTGGCTATGACTTTTCAAAACCCCCCAGATTCTGTAAGGATCTCTGCTGACTGGAAGTTAGCAAATGGTAACACAGCTATTCAGGAAAGGATGATGAAAAAAATCAAGGAACTGGCCAATTACCCTGACATCAATCATCCTGGAAATTGCTAGAATCGATTGATACTTATTAATTTTTTGTGGGTGTAATTTCTGAGGTAGATAAACAGTTGAAGTTGCATATTTGGATTTTCAAATGGCATTTGGGAGACAGAGATGGAAGTGTAGTGGTAATACCACTGGATTGGTAATCCAGAAACTCAGATAACATTCTGGGGTATGGGTTCAATCCTGCCATTGTAGATGGTAAAATCTGAATTCAAATCGGGAATAAAAAGTTAACCTAATGACTATGCAACTAATCACTATCAATTATTATAAAAACCAATGAGCTTCATTAATGTCCTTTAGGGAAGGAAATCTGGCTTACATTTAACTCAGATACGAACTGAAAATGTGTTGCTGGAAAAGCGCAGCAGGTCAGGCAGCATCCAAGGAACAGGAGAATCGACGTTTCGAGCATAAGCCCTTCTTCAGGAATGAGGAAAGTGTGTCCAGCAGGCTAAGATAAAAGGTAGGGAGGAGGGACTTAGGGGAGGGGCTTTGGAAATGCGATAGGTGGAGGGAGGTCAAGGTGAGGGTGATAGGCAGGAGTGGGTGGGGGCGGAGAGGTCAGGAAGATGATTGCAGGTTAGGAAGGCAGTGCTGAGTTCGAGGGATTTGACTGAGACAAGGTGGGGGGAGGGGAAATGAGGAAACTGGAGAAATCTGAGTTCATCCCTTGTGGTTGGAGGGTTCCCAGGCAGAAGATGAGGCGCTCTTCCTCCAGGCGTCGTGTTGCTATGGTCTGGCGATGGAGGAGTCCAAGGACCTGCACGTCCTTGGTGGAGTGGGAGGGGGAGTTAAAGTGTTAGGCTACGGGGTGGTTGGGTTGGTTGGTCTGGGTGTCCCAGAGGTGTTCTCTGAAACGTTCCGCAAGTAGGCAGCCTGTCTCCCCAACATAGAGGAGGCCACATCGGGTGCAGAGGATGCAATAGATGATGTGTGTGGAGGTGCAGGTGAATTTGTGGCGGATATGGAAGGGTCCCTTGGGGCCTTGGAGGGAAGTAAGGGGGGAGGTGTGGGCGCAAGTTTTGCATTTCTTGCAGTTGCAGGGGAAGGTGCCGGGACTGGAAGTTGGGTTGGTGGGGGGTGTGGACCTGACGAGGGAGTCACGGAGGGAGTGGTCTTTTCGGAACGCTGATAGGGGAGGGGAGGGAAATATATCACTGGTGGTGGGGTCCGTTCGGAGGTGGCGGAAATGACGGCGGATGATACCTTGTACATGGAGGTTGGTGGGGTGGTAGGTGAGGACCAGTGGGGTTCTGTCCTGGTGGCGGTTGGAGGGGCGGGGCTCAAGGGCGGAGGAGCGGGAAGTGGAAGAGATGCGGTGGAGGGCATCGTCGACTACGTCTGGCGGGAAATTGCGGTCCTTGAAGAAGGAGGCCATCTGGGTTGTATGGTTTTGGAACTGGTCCTCCTGGGAGCAGATGCGGCGGAGACGAAGGAATTGGGAATATGGGATGGCGTTTTTACAGGGGGCAGGGTGGGAGGAGGTGTAGTCTAGGTAGCTGTGGGAGTCGGTCGGTTTATAATAGATGCCCGTGTCGATTTGGTCACCCGAGATAGAAATGGAAAGGTCTAGGAAGGGGAGGGAGGAGTCTGAGACGGTCCAGGTGAATTTGAGGTCGGGGTGGAAGGTGTTGGTAAAGTGGATGAACTGTTCAACTTCCTCGTGGGAGCACGAGGCAGCGCCGATACAGTCATCGATGTAGCGGAGGAAAAGTTGGGGGGTGGGGCCAGTGTAGCTGCGGAAGATGGACTGTTCCACATATCCTACGAAGAGGCAGGCATAGCTGGGGCCCATGCGGGTGCCCATGGCTACTCCTTTGGTTTGGAGGAAGTGGGAGGATTGGAAAGAGAAGTTGTTCAGGGTGAGGACCAGTTCAGTCAGTCGAAGGAGGGTGTCAGTAGAAGGGTACTGGTTGGTACGGCGGGAAAGGAAGAAGCGAAGGGCTTTAAGTCTTTCGTGATGGGGGATGGAGATGTACAGGGATTGGAGGTCCATGGTGAAGATAAGGCGTTGGGGACCGGGGAAGCGAAAATCATGGAGGAGGTGGAGGGCGTGGGTGGTGTCCCGAACGTAGGTGGGGAGTTCTTGGACTAAGGGGGACAGGACCGTGTCGAGGTAGCAATGTGGTTGAGTCTTAACTGCTCTCTGGGAAATTAGGAATGGGCAGCAAATGCTAGGCCAGCTAATGACATCCACATCCCATCAATGAAACAAATTAAAATGCCACACAAGTTAAAAGTCCACCAAGCTGTTATTGATATATAATTACTGGAAGATTGATTAATGTTTTCGAAGAAAAGGCAAATAGAGTATTTTCAAATTGGTAGCTGTGACAAGTGGCATGTTGCAACAGTCAGTGCTGGGACCTCAGCTATTTACAATTTATATCAATGACTTAGATAGGGAGACATAGATTGCAGATAAAAGTTAGGCATGAATGTAAATTATGATAAAGACACAAAGAGGTTGGAAAATATAAAGATTAGGTGAGTGGGGAATTATGAGGCAGATGGAATTGGAGGTTGTTCACTTTTATTCTGTTAGAACCAAGGTATGGCTTTAAGTTTCATCTATAGTTTGTATTTGTTTGTGTACCAAATGGAGACGTGGTTATCCTTTCATTTTTAGAGTTGTTTTTGTGAGCTAGGTGCTGAGGTATCAAGAGGTCCTATTTATAAGCATGCATTTTTAATGAGGTTTTGCAACCCTTGAAGAGATGATGGTTTGGTGGTTTAGTGTACTTAAAAAAGTAGAGAAAAAACTATGCTGCTGCCTAATGACAGGAGTCGATGTGGGGGAGGTTGGAGGGTGGGGGCATTTTGGCTCAGGGATTAGCACTACTGCCTCACAGCACTATGGACCCAGGTTGGTTTCCACCCTCAGGTGTCTGTGTGGAGTCTGCACATTGTCCTTGTGTCCGCGTGGGTTTCCTCTGGGTGGTCTGGGTCCTTCCCACAATCCAAACATTGCAGATTTGGTAATTGGCCATGCTAAATTGCCCATAGTATCCAGGGATGTGCAGGCTAGGTGGATTATAGAGTCACAGAAATGTACAGCACAGAATCAAACCTTTTGGTCCAATTCATCCATGCCAACCAGATATTCTAAATTAATCTAGTCCCATTTGCCAGCATTTGGCCCATATCCCTCTAAACCCTTCCTATTCATATACTCATCCAGATGTCTTTTAAATGTTGGAATTGTACCATTCTCAAGCACTTCCTCTGGCAGATCATTCCATACTCGCACCAGTCTCTGTGTGAAAAAGTTGCCCCTTAGGTTCCTTTTATATCTTTCCCATCTCACATTAAACCTATGCCCTCTTGTTCTGGACTCCCTCACCCCAGGGAAAAGACCTTGCCTATTTACCCTATCCATGCCTTTCATGATTTTATAAACCTCTATAATATCAGCCCACAGCTTCTGATGCTCCAGGGAAAATAGCGCATTCTGTTCAGCCTCTCCCTATAGCTCAAATCCTCCAATCCTGGCGACATCCTCGTAAATCTTTTCTGAACCTTTTCAAATTTCACAACATCCTTTGTATAGCAGGGAAACCAGAATTGCTTGTCGTATTCCAAAAGTGGCTGAGCCAGTGTCCCATATAGCCGCAACATGACCTTTCAATTCCTATACTCAATGCATTGACCAATAAAAGCAAGCCATGGGAAATACAGGTTATAGGATAGGGGAGGTAGGTCTGTGTAGGATGTTTCTTGGAGGGTTGGAATGGACTTGAAGGGCTGAGTAGCCTGCTTCCACACTGAAGGGATTCTACAATCTATGCTACAGTGAGTCCAGAAATATAAAATAAACATCCAGTCAGTGCATGTGTATGTGTGTCTGTTAACACAAGTAGGTTCAGTGAACATCAGGAATTCAAATTTATGAGACATTAAAGACAAAAAAAGGCCATTTCATTATGAATGTGTAGAAGTATACTGTACCTTTAGGATAGTGAAGGACTTGGCAAACACATCAAGTGCTAGAGAATTTACAATGTAACATTTGGTTCAGAACAGATAGCACTGCTGAGTTGCTATGAGACAAAAACAAATTCAAATTTTGCCAATCAGTTTAAATTATACCCCAAAAATACCAAATTATAATCAAGTTTGAATTTAGTAGTGTAAGGAGATCTCAGCTATCTGCAACAATAATAGGATGGTTATGGAAGGGGATTTTAACTTTCCAAACATAGACTGGGACTGCCATAGTGTTAAGGGTTTAGGTGGACAGGAATTTGTTAAGTGCGTACAAGAAAAATTTCTGATTCAGTATGTGGATGTACCTACTAGAGAAGGTGCAAAACTTGAACTACTCTTGGGAAATAAGGAAGGGCAGGTGACTGAGGTGTCAGTGGGGGAGCACTTTGGGGCCAGCGACCATGATTCTATTAGATTTAAAGTAGTTTTGGAAAAGGATAGACCAGATATAAAAGTTGAAGTTCTAAACTGGAGAAAGGCCAATTTTGATGGCATTAGGCAAGAACGTTCAAAAGCTGACTGGGGGTAGATCTTTGCAGGTAAAGGGATGGTTGGAAAATGGAAAGCCTTCAGAATTGAGATAACGAGAATCCAGAAAAAGTATACTCCTGTTCGGGTGAAAGGAAAGGCTGGTAGGTATAGGGAATGCTGGATGACTAAAGAAATTGAGGGTTTGATTAAGAAAAAGAAGGAAGCATACGTAAGGTATAGACAGGATAGATCGAGTGAATCCTTAGAAGAAAGTAGGAGTATACTTAAGAGGAACATCAGGAGGGCAAAAAGGCTTTGGCAAATAGAAGTAAGGAGAATCCAAAGAGTTTTTACAAATACATTAAGGACAAAAGGATAACTAGGGAGAGAATAGGGCCCCTCAAAGATCAGCAAGGCGGCTGTTGTGTGGACCGCAGAAAATAGGGGAGATACTAAACGAGTATCTTGCATCAGTACTTACTGTGAAAAAGGATATGGAAGATATAGAATGTAGGGAAATTGATGGTGACACCTTGCAAAATGTCCACATTACAGAGGAGTAAGTGCTGGATGTTTTGAAATGCGTAAAGGTGGATAAATCCCCAGGACCTGATGAGGTGTACCCTAGAACTCTGGGAAGCTAGAGAAGTGATTGCTAGGCCTCTTGCTGAGATATTTGTACCATCAATAGTCACAGGTGAGGTGCCAGAAGACTGGTGGTTGGCGAACGTGGTGCCACTCTTTAAAAAGGATAGTAAGGACAAGCCAGGGAACTATAGACCAGTGGGCCTGACCTCGCTGGTGGGCAAGTTGTTGGAGGGAATCCTGAGGGACAGGATGTACATGTATTTGGAAAGGCAAGGACTGATTAGGGATAGTCAACATGGCTTTGTGCGTGGGAAATCATGTCTCACAAACTTGATTGAGTTTTTTGAAGAAGTAACAAAGAGGATTGATGAGGGCAGAGCGGTAGGTGTGATCCATATGGACTTCAGTAATGCGTTCAATTAGATTCCCCATGGGAGACTGGTTAGCATGGTTAGATCTCATGAAATACAGGGAGAACTAGCCATTTGGATGCAAAACTGGTTCAAAGTTAGAAGACAGAGGGTGGTGGTGGAGGGTTGTTTTTCAGACTGGAGGCCTGTGACCAGTGGAGTGCTACAAGGATTGGCGCTGGGTCCTCTACTTTTCGTCATTTATATAAATGATTTGGATGCGAGCATAAGAGGTATAGTTAGTAAGTTTGCAGATGACACCAAAATTGGCAGTGTAGTGGACAGCGAAGAGGGTTACCTCAGATTACAATAGGATCTTGATCAGATGGACCAATGGGCCGAGAAGTGGCAGATGGAGTTTAATTTAGATAAATGCGAGGTGCTACATTTTGGGAAAGCAAATCTTACCAGGACTTATACACTCAATGGTAGGGTCCTAGGGAGGGTTGCTGAACAAAGAGACCTTGGAGTGCAGGTTCATAGCTCCTTGAAAGTGGAGTCGCAGGTAGATAGGATAGTGAAGAAGGCATTTGGTATGCTTTCCTTTATTGGTCAGAGTATTGAAAACAGGAGTTGGGACGTCATGTTGCGACTGTACAGGACATTGGTTAGAATATTGCATGCAATTCTGGTCTCCTTCCTATCGGAAAGATATTGTGAAACTTGAAAGGCTTCAGAAAAGATTTACAAGAATGTTGCCACGGTCGGAGATTTGAGCTGTAGGGAGAGACTGAACAGGCTGGGGCTGTTTTCCCTGGAGTATTGGAGGCTGAGGGGTGACCTTATAGAGGTTTACAAAATTATGAGGGGCATGGATAGGATAATAGACAAAGCCTTTTCCCTGGGGTGGGGGAGTCCAGGACTAGAGGGCTTGGGTTTAGGGTGAGAGGGGAAATATATAAAAGAGACCTAAGGGGCCACTTTTTCACACAGAAGGTGGTACGTGTATGGAATTAGTTGACAGAGGAAGTGGTGGAGGCTAGTACAATTGCAACATTTAAGAGGCATTTGGATGGGTATATGAATAGAAGGGGTTTGCAGGGATATGGGCCGGGTGCTGGCAAATGGGACTAGATTGGGTTGGGATATCTGGTCGGCATGGACGGGTTGGACCGAAGTGTCTGTTTCCATGCTGTATATCTCTTTGACTCTATGACTAGTATATTGACAAACTTAAAAGCCCATGACACAATCCAATGCTTTCGTGGTATAAGACCGGGCAAGATTGGACAGTTGAGAGGAGAACTGCCAAGCCACCAGCATCTAAAGACTGCCTGAAAAATAGCTCTCTTAACGATACCTTTATCAATCAGTAACCTTTGAAGCAGAGTCCCCAAGAAGAAGAAAGGAAGAAAGAACTATAGAAAAGAACCAAAAACTGCCTGGGTTTGAGATCAGAAGTTTTGTTTTGTAAGTCTTAATTTGGATTTTTATCAGATCAGTATTGTAGAGGGAAAAGTAAAAGATATGTTAGAGGAAGGAGTTGTAAATAGTTGTTAGTTAATTATTCTCTGTTATACTTTAAGAAATAAAGTTGTTAGTTTTTACTTTAAATAGTTATTGACCTCTTGAAGTTTCACAGATTACTGCATGGGATAAATCTTTTCTGTGTTGCTGGTTTTAAATTAGCAGAGGGGTTTACCCCGTGTCGTAACAGTTTAAAATGGTGATTAAATCCAAGTGCTTTTTAAAAAGTAAGCAGTAGTGATGAGTAAATAAAAGTCTAGATTAGAGTGGTACTGGAAAAGCACAGCAGTTCACGCAGCATCCGAGGAGCAGTAAAATTGACGTTTTGGGCAAAAGCCCTTCATCAGGAACACAGGCAGAGAGCCTGAAGGGTGGAGAGATAAGTAAGAGAAGGGTGGGGGTGGGGGTGTGGAGAAAGTAGCATAGAGTCAGTGGGAGAAGGACTCCCTGAGATTCTTGTAGAGAGAGGAGGAAAACTTCTTCAAGGCAGGCATCCTTGCAAGACTAAATAAAAGCCTTCATAATATTTTAGAGTTTTGAATGCAAACCAAATAACATACAGTAGAAATCATTTGGGACTCACTGGAATCTACTTACTGAGAATCGATCTTCTATTAGATTAACAACTCGATTCAAATCCACAGGCCTGATATCCTTGAAAATAAGAATAAAAGAAAATGAACTAGAGTTATATTGTGATTTATGCATTATCTTCAAACATCCTTTCTGGCGGGATTAATAACATGCATATAATAAGCATATAGTTCAAGAAAGGAATACAAATGGTATCACAAGCCAAAACTAAAAATCAAGTGAATGTTTCATCATAGTTATCTAAATATGAATATTAGATTGCAACCTTTCTTCCATACAGAGAGTGCTCAATATTAATGAAATACTTTGAAAATAATTAAGAGAATAAGTAGCCCTATGATGTTAAACTAAATTTCATATTTCCACGTGAGAACAAATCTCAAAGAAACAAATCATAGAATCATACAACATGGAAACAGACCCTTCAGTCCAACCAGTCCCTGCTAACCATAATGGAGGAGAAAGTGAGGTCTGCAGATGCTGGAGATCAGAGCTGAAAATGTGTTGCTGGAAAAGTGCAGCAGGTCAGGCAGCATCCAGGGAACAGGAGAATCGACGTTTCGGGTTCCTGAAGAAGGGCTTATGCCCGAAACGTCGAATCTCCTGTTCCCTGGGTGCTGCCTGACCTGCTGCGCTTTTCCAGCAACAAATTTTCAGCCCTGCTAACCATAATCCCAAATGAAACTAGTCCCAACTACCTGCGCTTAGCCCATATTCCTCCAAACATTTCTTATTTATGTATTTGTCCAGAAGTCTTTTAAACATTGTAACTGTACCTCTTCTTCTGGAAGTTTATTCCACACATGAACTACTCTCTGTGTAAAAAAAAAATGACCCTCATGACTTTTAAAAATCTTTTTCCTCTCACCTTAAATATATGCCCCCTAGTTTTGAAATACCCTCATCATAGAGAAATACATCTGCCATTCACCTTATTTATAACCCTCATGATTTTATAAACCTTTACAGGTTCATCTCTCAATTTCCCACGGTCCAGTGAAGAAAGTCCCAGCCCATCCAGCCTCTCCCTATAACTCAAACAGTCCATTCCTGGCAACATCATGGTAAAAACTCTTCTGAAATTTCTCCAACTTAATAATATCTTTCCTTTAACAGAGAGTCCAAAACTGGATACAGTATTCCAGAAGCGGTCTCACCAATATCCTGTACAACTCCAACATAATATCCCAACTCCAAAACTCAAAGGTCTGAGCAATGAAGGCAACTTGTTAAATGTCTTTGAAACCACCCTATCTATATACGATGCAAACTTCAAAGAATTAGGTACCTGAACCCTTGGGTCTCCATGTGCTGCAACACTACCTAAAGCCCTACTTTTAATTGTATAAGTCCTGCCATTGCATTTTTGACAAAAATGCAATACCTTGCATTTATCCAAATTAAATTTCATCTGCCAGTCTTCAAACCATTAACCCAATTGATCAAGATCTCTTTGTAATCTTAGGTAACCTTCTTCACTGTCCAATATACCACCAATCTTGATGTCATCTGCAAACTTACTAACCATGCTTTCTATATTCTTACCGAAATAATTTATATAAATGACAAAGAAAAGTGGAGCCAGCACTGATCCCAGTGGAACACTACTGGTCGCAGGCCTCCACCACCACTCTGTCTCCTGCTATTAAGCCAATTTTGTATCTAATTGGCAAGCTAACTTTACTCATTAGTCTCCTATGTGAAACCTTATCAAAGGTTTTATTCTTTATTACTTCATTGTTTATCACAGTTTATTATTTGTTGCAGACTTATGTGCAATGATTTCACACAAAGCTCATAGTCCTTATCCAGGCATGAACACAAAGGACAGAAATATCTCTATCTTTTGAGGCATGCTGGGAATGGCTGGGGAACAATTTGGCATTTGGAGGCATCTGGAGAAAAGGTCAACATCTCCACACTGCCACAGAATATCAACAATAACAGGAACCTTAATGGATGCAGTTGCCCAGCAGATGCTGACTAAGAAATTAAAGAGCTTGACCACAGCAAGATCAATGTGGTTCAAAGGGAAGTTCTTTCCACGGCCAGAGTCAAACTAAACACAAAGGAAGATGGTTGTGGCTGGTGCACACCAGTCATTACAAACCTCAATATTGATGTAGTTATTTAGTGAAACATCCTTTGTCTAACCATCTTTAATTAACTGCCTTTTCAAAATGATGGATTTTGCTGTTTATTGGCAATTCCAAACTGTCCAATTACATTCACAATACCTTCAGTAATTAAGCAACATATTCCAGCTTACAGTAGGACAAGTGGACAGCTACCAGACTTCAGATGACAATTTGCAAATAACATTCACACTATGCGATGCCTGGCTTGATATTCAACAACATGGCTGTCACCAAGATTCCCAACTTCAACATCCAGAGGGTTACCACTAGCCAAATGATTAACTGCACCATCATATTGACTCAGCACTGACAAAGACAGGGCACAGTTTAAGTTTTCTATGACTTCCTGACCTATCAAAACCTTTCCACACCCACAGGTACATATAAGGAGTGTAATAGAAAGTTTGACACTTCTCTAAATGGACGCAATAGCATTTACGGAGTGTGACAACATCTAGTGATATACTATATCAGCATGCTTATCATTCGACCAAAGTGATTACTGAGGTTGCAATATTTATTGTCTACAGGATAAGACTACAAGACATAAGGGTAGAAGCAGGCCAAAGATGTGCAGGTTGGATGGGCTGGCCATGCTAAATTGCTCTGTAATGTCCAGGGTGTGCAGACTAGGTGAATTACCCAAGGTCAGTGTGGGTTACGGATACAGGGTGGAGGTCTGGGTCTAGGTGGATTGATTTTCGGTGGGTTGAATGGCGTGTTTCCACACTGTAGGGTTTCTATGATTCTAATAGGCCATTCAGCTCATCAGATCTGCTGATTCAATAACATAAGGTCCGAAGTCACATGATACTAGGTTATATGCCAAAAGGTTCATTTGAAATCACAAGCAGTCAAGGACATTTAGCCTCCGGATTTTGAGTAAGCATCCTCCATAGCAGCATTCAAGATACACAACACAGAATCGTTGAGCAGAAACGGATAGCCAATTTCCGTATCCATGAAGATAGCCTCAACTGTGATCCTGGGTTCATGTTGCGCTACATGTAATCCTATCATACTGTTCTGTATTAGTAAAATCTTACGTATTGTTCTGTTTTGACATCATCACCTTTATGAGCTTTCTACTTTAATTAGTTTGTTCAGTTTTGGATTACTTATTACTTTGGTTAGACCCTTGGCATATGATGCTTATAGCTATCATGTTATTCCAACCGTTTGGTTTGTCTCCAGCACTACCTTGTTTTTAATTTTTTGTAATTATCTCTCTGCTTCTATTAATTGGATTACAGGTCATCCCTTCACTTGCTATTCAACTGTAAACACTTTGCTCAAACCATGTGACACTTTTGACCACTTGCGTGACTTATTATTCAACCTGTCGATACTCCACTCATACCACTTGTACATTTTGATCTCTCTGCTGCTTAGTGATCTCTCTGCCTACTAGTTATGTCCCTGTATGCTTTTCTTCACTTCATCTGACAAAGGAGCCGTGCTCCAAAAGCTTGTGATTTCAAATAAACCTGTTGGACTATAACCTGGTGTTGTGTGACTTCTGACCTTGCCCACCCCAGTCCAACACTGGCACCTCCATATCATGGTTACCATTCAATTAGATACTGGCTGATCTCTTAATCCTCAACTCCACTTTCCTGCCTTGTCCCCAAAATTTTTGATTCCCTTCCTAATTAAATATCTGTCAATCTCAGCCTTGAATATACTAAATGATCCAGCCTTGAAAATTGTGTGCAGTAAAGATTCACTACCCTCTGAGAGAGAAATTACACTTCACCTTTGTCTTAAATATGTGACCCCTTATTCTGTGATTATATAATCTGGTCATGGACTCTCCCTCAAGGAGAAACAACCTTTCTGTATCTAATCTATCAGGTCTCTTAAGAATCTTGTATGCAGTCTCGGTGGACTGAAGGGCCAGTTCTGATACTGTTCTGTTCTCTGTTCCACCCTCTGGAATTTCCAGAATAACTGGCAGCTGCTGGGTGAGTGTAGCTGCTCTCCACCCAGTCAGTCATTTTGGCCAGTGCATACACACAGCATTAAAGGGGATGGGGGTGCAGGGGTGACTTACTGGCAGAATTCCTTCTGCTTGTCACAAAACAACTATGCCACCCCCAAGATTTTTTTATTTCAAAAATATACTTTATTCATAAAAATCTTTATATACATAGTCACTAGAGCAGTTCAATTCTGTATTCAAGTATGCATAACAAACAAATCCAAGGATTGCTTACTTATACTAGACTCTATTTGCATATATATGAGGCACCGGGAGAGTCTGATAACTGAATGGACCCCCATTGTACTATGGCAGAAAGATTTCAGATGGTGATCTGTGTGCCTTGGCAGCAGCTGTCCCTAGCTTTAGTGTGTCCCACAGCATGTAATCCTGTACCTTGGAATT
Organism: Chiloscyllium plagiosum; assembly: GCF_037043375.1. Classification (NCBI taxonomy): domain Eukaryota; kingdom Metazoa; phylum Chordata; class Chondrichthyes; order Orectolobiformes; family Hemiscylliidae; genus Chiloscyllium; species Chiloscyllium plagiosum. The sequence continues at coordinate 79,882,865 of NW_028270143.1, forward strand.
TGCCAGTCTGCCGCACTTGGTCGAGGTCAACCCTTCGGTCTGGAAGACCAACAGCTTTTGGGCAATCCAATGAGCATCCTTCACCAAATTGATGGTGCTCCAGGTGCAGTCGATGTTTGTCTCAGTGTGCGTCCCGGGATACAGACGTGGAGCACAGTCCCAGGTCACAGAGCCGCCTGAGTCGAACCCCAACAAAAACACTGCATCTCTCTCCAGGTTTTGTTGCAAAGACACATTCCAGAAGGAGAGGTGTGACAGTCTTTACACCACCCCTTGCAGCTGCTTTAAGGGTAGCATATGGTAGCACACAGAGTCCGGGTGTACATGAAGGATCTCACATGTAGTATCCTTCTCACCACCAACCAAGCAAAGTTCGGGTGATGAGGAATTCTGCCAAATAACTTTGGCAGTCTACTCAGAGAACACCTGACAAGATCCACCATCTCCTCTTCTTGCATGGTCTTGAGGATGCCACATGCTGACCACTTCCTGATGGACGTGTTTTTCTTTGCAAATTCTCTCCATGAAGGACAAGTGATACAGAATGGTCCAACCCCTCACAACATCAGGGACAGGTAGAACCTTAGTACACGGTGACACTTGGTGTTTGCATACCGAGGGTCTATGCACCTTAATGCAACCGCAAACAAAGGCGGCCATCAGGATAAGGGTAGCATTGGGTATGTTCTTCTCCCTCTTATCCAGAGCTTTGAACATGGTGTCCTTGTGGTTCATCTTTTATCTCCAGATGAAGTGGAAGATGGCTCAGGTTACTGCAATGGTGCTGGTTCAGGGAATGGGCCAGATCTGCATTGCATACAACAGAGAAAGTACCTGACACCTGGTGACCAGGTTTTTACCCACAATGGAACGGGAACGGTGCTCTCAGTAGTCCAGTCTCTGCCTTACCTTGGCAATGTGTTCCTCTCAAGTTTTTGCACACATCCCAGCCCCTCTGAACCATATTCCCAGCACCTTCAGATAATCTGTCCTGATGGTGAAGGGGATAAAGGACCTGTTGGCCCTTGCCCTTGCCTTGGTTTATCTTGGTGCTCAAGGCCAGTTCAAACTGGTTAGAGATGCTCAAAAGTCTGTGCACTGACAGGAGATTCAAGCAGAAAACAGTGACATCATCCATGTACAGGGAAGCTTTGACCTGCTGGCCTCTGCTGCCTAGAATAATCACCCCACTCAGACTTACATCCTTCCTGATGGACTCAGCAAAAGGTTCTACACAACACACAAACTCGACAGGAGAGAGTGGGCAGCCCTGCCTGACTCTGGATTTGATTGGAAAGCTCTCTGATTCCAACTTGTTGATTGATCTTGCACAATCGATGTTGGTGTTGATCAGTCAGACCCAACTGCAGATTCCCTCCCCAAAGCCCACTTTGTAGAACATGTCTCTCATGTAGGTGTGTGATACCCTGTTAGAAGCCTTCTCCTGGTCCAGACTGATGAGGCAGGTATCCATCCCCTCTGTCCAGAACATATGTAATTGAATCCTTGAGGAATGTTAGGCTCTCAGAGATCATCAAGCCTGGTGCAGTATAGGTTTGGTCAGGGTGGATCACTGACCCCCAGGGCAGATCTGACCCAGTTGGCGATGACTTTTGACAGGATTTTGCAATCTGCATTCAGCAGTGAAATTGGTTGCCAATTTCTAATTTTCTCCCTCTCCCCCTTACTTGTAGATGAGTGTGTTGATTCTTTTCCTCATGGATTCACAATGCTACCTGTCAGAAGCATACAGGTAGTTCTCCTATAATGCCGTAGCTGCATTCCAGAAAAACCTCACTTAGTAGAAAATCTCTTAATAGAAATAATGGAGCCCATGGGAAAAGTGGGTTGGGGGCAGACCAGTAAAAGACATCACGCACGATCGCTCTAAAATCACCCAAAAATATAACACAAAGGAGCACAGCCTGAATGAAGGTTGAAATCATATTCATTTACAAAACAAAAATAAATTTAACACAATACATTAAAAAAAAGTTTAAAAAGCTGCACTCAATACAGTACCTCTCACAGAAAGCTGCTCTATCGGCATGTGCAGAATGGCATGAAGACCAGAACTCACATCGCGCAGGCACAGAACAGCACAGAGACTTTGGCACAAATGCAGAATTGGACGATGTCCGGCACTAATGTCACACATGGGTGGACACCAGGGCATGTGCAGAATGGCAAGAACACTGGCACATGTGCAAGGTGTGGAGATTTTGGCGCACACATCGGCACATGGGCAGAACAAGGTGCGCAAACCAATCCCTGCTGGAATTACGCTATTGCCAACAGAGGTAAGCATTCTCCAAAATACCGTTCCCTAATTCTTCAGCGACATTACAGCCCAATTGTCCTGCCAAAAACACATTATACCAATCTACCTGTACTGTCATACACCTCCAGCAGCTCCTGACCAATCAAGTCCACAGAGCTGAATACAACTCGGCCGGTATGCTGAGGACTTCCAGGAGTATTATTATTTTCTAAGGACTTGAGGGCCTTGGTCAGCTCATCCAGAGATGACGGCTGTCCAACCTCTCCCGCATACTGCCGTCTGTGACCTCCATGACAGAGGACAGAAATGATGGGAGGTGCACATCCTTGGGCTTCGTGCTGTTCAGTCTAGCATAAAAGGATTTGCTGATCTTCAGGATGTCAGATTGAGATGATATTACTGAGTCATCTTCTTCCTTCATGCTGTTGGGCACAGAGCTCGCCTTTGTGCACCTTCTGGAAGAATAAACGTGAGTACAATTCATCCTGCTTCACAACGCAGACCCTAGACCAAAAGATTATCTTGGAGTCCTCCAAGGCAAAGAGTGAGGCATGCTGGCTGTTCACCTCCTGGAGATCCTCTGTGACATTGATCCCCATCATCTGCAGCAGGAGTAAGTTCAGCATGCTTTTCTGGAGTTTGGAAAATTTTCCCATCTTTCTATCGCCTTCTGAACACCTTTGAGGATAAAGAACCTTGTGATGTTCCCCTTGACTGTTTTCCATGAGACCACTGGAGATTCAAAGAGGGGCTTCACAGTTCTCCAACCTGTGAAATCGCTTTTGAGTTCTTCAACATTTTCTGGGGTCAACAGTTTCACATTCAGCTTCCACGTTCTCTTGATGGTTTGCTACTTGTCCTGAAGATGACAGTCGGCTAGCAGGAGACAGTGGTCAGAGAAGAACAATGCTTAATATTGGTGGATCTGATGAAGAACATTTGGGACTGCAAACAGGAAACCTAACCTTGGGCAGATAGACCTGTCTGGCCATGACCAGGCATCTCTATGGTGCACTCCGTTTGCTAGGGTGCTGAAGATGTTGTGCAGCTCGACGAGTTTAACTGTTTCCCAGGAATCCGACACACTTATTGTTTTGGGAGGGGTTTGATAAATGAGGATGGATGGACTGCACAAGAGAGGGGCAACCTGGGAATCATCTACAGTTTAGTCACATCTGCCAGATTCATTCCCATATGTATGTGTGAATATATATGTATGCAAATGTATGTGTGTAATATGTCATTGTGCTTATATGTATAATATGTGTGTATGTCTGTATGTGTATACATGTGCGTGTAACATGTGTCTGCATATATGTGTAATGTGTGTGTATGTCTACGTGTGTATATATGTGTGTGTGTAACATGTGTCTGTGCATATAGATACATATAGGTAATATTCTGGAGACCTGGATTCGAATCCCAACACTGCAGATGGTGGAATTTGAATTCAATAAATATCTGGAATGAAGAATCTATGATGATCATGAAACCATTGTTGATTGTTGGAAAACCTGTCTGGATCACTAATGTCCTTTAAGGAAGGAAATTGTCATTCTTACTTGCTCTGGCCTACATGTGACTCCAGACCCACAGCAACGTGGTTGGCTCTTATCTGCCCACTGTGATGGGCAATAAATGCTGGCCCAGCCAACGAAGCCCTCATCCCGCAAATGAATAAAAATGTATGTGTAATGTATGTGTATGTCTATATGTGTGTATGTGTGCATATATATGTCTCTGTATAGCTACGTATATATGTGTATATATATATCTATATATATATATATACAATGTGGATGTTAACAGGGATGTGTGTGTGATGAAGAGACAGGGACATGAGTGGGTTGTTGCTGCGGTTGTTGTTATTTTCTGCAGGTTTGTTTTTACCTGTCTGGTTGCCAGGTCGCTGTCCCTGATGATGTGCCTCACCACCGGGATGCTCCTCTTCACACTCATCCCGATGCCGCTGGACAGGCCGCTGAGCCGAGGCCGCGGGATGAAGAGGCCGGAGAGTTGTTTTGCTCGCCCTCTCTCAATGTTTGTTTGATGGCGGCTGCTCTCGCCGTTGCCATGGAATCGTTGATGCCGTGTTGCTATGGAAGGAAACCCCACTGCCGGAACCACAGTACGGCGGCCGAGGTGGCCCACTCCCGCAGCCCTACCGCGGGGTGGCGCTGCGATTCACCCCCCCCCCCACGCCCGACTCCACTACAACCGCTACAACAACCTGCATTTCCATGGTTACAGCTGGAGACATTCAGATTAAACTTTTGCAATGGGCCGAACACATACACACATACGCACACAGATGATTTTAAAACACCGTTCAAGAAGTCGGAATTCATAAAGCACTCAGAAGCAAAGTACTGCAGATTCTGGAAATCTGCAACAAACACAGAAATACTGGAGAAACTCAGCAGGTCTAACGGTATCGATGGAGTGTGAAACAGAGTTAATGTTTCAAGTTGGATATTAATCTTCATCATAATCAGAAATACCCAGGTTGTGCCCAGTGGCATAATTCCTTAAATACAGATTGCAGTCTGGTCAACATTTTTGGTTTTAGATACTAATAAATCATACCACATTGTAGCAGAAAGTGACCATTTCAATACGAGAAAGTCTCATTTCTATTCAATGCTATTGATTATACACCATCCCTCAACTGGCTATTGAAAAGAAACACAATCAACCACATAAAGGCTAACTACCAGAGCAGTTCAGAGTCTAGCATACTGTGAGGAGTAACTCACCACCTGACTCACCAAAGCCTGTCCACCATCTATAAGGCACAAGCCAGGAGTGTGATGGAATACTTCCCACTTGCCTGCATGAGTGCAGCCCCAACAACACTCAAGAAGATTCACACTATCCAGGACAAAGCAGAACAAGCTTGATTGATACAATTTCCACAAGCATCCACTCTCTCCACCATGGATGCTCAGTTGCAGCAGTGTGTACTATCTACAAGATGCACTGCAGAAATTCACCAAAGACTCTCAGACAGCACCTTCCAAACCCACAGCCACTTCCATCTAGAAGGACAAGAGCGGCAGATATATTGGAACACGCTCACCTTCAAGTTCCCCTCCAAGCCACTCACCATCCTGATTTGGAAATAAATTGAACTTCCTTCACTGTCGCTGGGTCAAAATTCTGGAATTCACACCCTAATGGCATTGTGGGTCAACCCATAGCAGGTGTACTGCTGTGGTTCAAAAAGGTATCTCAACACTACCTTCTCAATGGCAACTAGGGAAATAAATGCTGGCCAGCCAGCAAAGCCCAAAGCCCACAAAATCAATAAAAAAAAAATAGTTCAGAGGCTGAATATTCTGAAGCATGTTGCTCAGGAACAGTAGTCAAATCTCCTCTTGCCTGGTTAGGTGCAGGTGTGACCGTACTCAACAAACTTGGCAGTAATCAGGCCAAAGTTGTCTAACTGGCAACTCTTACACCACATAAACTTCTACTCCCACCATCACTGGCACAATGTGGCTGACTTTCCATGAATTTCCACAGCTCAGAAAACATCACAAAGGACATGGATCACATGTATTATTGCAGGGGAAGTCGTTTGCAACAGTATTATCAGAAGACTAGTAATCCAGAACCCGAGACTAATATTCTGGAGTGTAAATTTAAATCCCACCATGTCAGATAATGAAATTTGAATTCTGTAAAATCTGGAATTAAAAGTTAACCTGATGGTGACCATGTAGCCAATGTCAATTGATTGACTTAAAACCAGGTTGAAACACTAGTGTCTATTAAGGAAGAATTTTGTTTTCACCTGGTCTGGGCCACATGTGACACCAGACCAACAGCAATGTGGTTGACTCTTAATTACCCTCTGGTAATTAAGGGACAGGTAACAAATGCTGCTCCTTCATCAGGTGGTTGAACCTGATGAAGGAGCAGCGCTCCGAAAGCTAATACTTCCAATTGAACCTGTTGGACTATAACCAGGTCTTGTGTGATTTTTAACTTACTTGAGAAAGGACGTGGTGGCATTAGAGACAGTTTAGAGGAGGTTCACAAGGTTGATTCCAGGGATGAAAGGGCTGTCGTACAAGGAGCGGTTAAAAAACTTGGGCTTGTACTTGCTGGAGATCAGTAGAATGAGAAGGATCTGATTGAGGTGTATAAAATGCTAAAGGGGGTTGATGTGGTGGTTGTTGAACACATGTTCCTCTTTGTGGGACAGTCTCGAACAAGATAGCATACATATAGAGTGAGAGGAGGTGGATTCAAAACTGAGATGAGGAGAAACTACTTCTCTCAGAGGGTTGGGGATCAATGGGACACACTGTCCCAAAGTGCAGTGGAGGCAGAATCAATCAATCGATTCAAGCAAGAAATGGATATGTTTCTGATGAAAAGCAGGATAAAGGGCAATGGGGAGCAGGCAGGAAAGTAGAGTTGAGATCAGGATAAAATCAGCACTAATTGTGTTAAATGGCAGAGTAGGTTTGAAGGGCTGAATTTCCTACTTCCGTTCACAACTCCCATGTTCCATCTTTTTCGCATCAGAGAGCGGCGGGACATGGACGGAAGTGAAGGCAGAGCACAAAGCCGGTCGGGAAGGTAGTGATTGTTATTTGAGTGTGTGTGTTCTAGACCCCAGGTCCTACAAAGTAGGGCCTCCCTCCCTCCCTCCTCCTCTAACCTAAATTAAAAGTCCATAGATTTGCCCCAAAAAGAGGGTTCAAGGAAGTTCCTGTGGATTGAAGAGTGAGGCTTTAGCTCTGGAGTCTTTGACAAGGAGATTGAGTGAAGTGATTATGCCACAGTTGAAGAGGGTGAAGACATGACTGCCAAGCTGGTTCAGTGTGCTGCGTGCTTGATGTGGGAGGTCAATGACTCTGATGTGTCTGGCTCGTATATGTGTGGAAAGTGTGTGCACATTCAGCTACTGACAGAGCATATTGCAGCACTGATGAAAGAACTCGAGGACCTTAGGCTCATCTGAGAGAACCAGATCTTTCTGGACAAGACCTTCAGTGAGGTTATTACACCAATCATACCAGAAGAGAGCAGAAGAGAGCAGACGATGAGGAAGGCAGAGAGGAGACAGGTGCAAGAGACCCCGGGGGAAGTAACTGTCAGGAACAAGTTGAATCTTTTGGAAACAGTAGAGACAGATGACACTGCCTGTCCGAGAGGCGGCCAGGTCTGTCAATCAAACGTTGGCGTGGAGACAGAGCGGAAGAGTCGGACATCGCACAGAGCCGTGGTAATAGGGGACTCTATAGTGAGAGGAACTGACCGGGGTTTTTGTGGCAGCAGACGGGATTTAAGGATAGTGTGTTGCCTTCCTGGTGCCAGGGTTAAAGACATCACAGACAGAGTGCAGGAAATCCTCGAGGACGAAGGTGAAGAGCCAGAGGTGGTGGTACATGTTGGCACAAATGATGTCGGGAAGAAGAGATGGAACATATTACAGCGTGACTTCGGAGAACTAGGAAGAAGGCTGAAAAGCAGGACGTCCAGGGTGGTTATCTCCGATTTGCTTCCAGTTCCTCGGGCTGGTGAGGCCAGAAACAGGGAGATAATGGACTTGAACGTGTGGCTGGGGAACTGGTGCAGGAAGCAAGGATTTAAATTCTTGGATCACTGGGGTATATTTTGTGGTCAGCATAAATTCTACAAGAGAGACGGTTTGCACCTTAATAGGTTAGGGACCAGCATTCTGGCAGGCAGGTTTGCTACTGCAACACAGCTACATTTAAACTAAGTAGCAGGGGGGAGGGGACAAACTGGATGTTTAAGAAGGAAATTGGAGGCAAAGTTAGAACAAGGGAAGTCAAGAAAGATAACTATATCAATGAGGCAGAAAACTCAAAAAGGGATCATGCTGTAAGGTTGAGTGAAATAGGAGTTGATGGGAAGGATGAAGGCAGTAACAAATTAAAAATACTGTATATGAATGCACGAAGCAAAAAAAAGACAAAAAGGGGTGCAGGCTCGAAGGGCAGATTGGCCTACTCCTGCACCTATTGTCTATTGTCTATAATGCTAGCATTCATTGTCTATGTTATATGGATTAACACATAGAGAAGACCATTTCATAATGGCAGTGGTGCTTGTCCCACTTTAAAATAGAAATTTGTTTTTTCTCTTTTTCCTACAACTTTGTGGAGACATTACTAAATGACTATTAAAGAATTATAAATGGTTCACTTCATCTGACTGCCAGGGATAACTAGCTCTCAGTCCGATTCGCCACTCACTAAACACCATCAAATTTCTAAGTGCATACACCATAAAACTAGTCATTAAACATACTTGTAGCTTATGACTTAAATCTTCTGAACTCTGGACAGTTGGGTGACTGGATGTACAACCAAAGGCACACTTCACAATGCCTCGGAAGTCTGAACAATTGACTTCAAGAGATCCATCTGCTCCCTGATATCTACCAAAAAGGTGTCCAACTCTGAGTTGGAAATTCCACCTTACTTATCTGGAAAATACCCAAGAATTGTCAGACAGAAAAGTCATGGTTGAACTCCTAGGCAAATGCACATAATGAACCCCCTCTCCCCAGTTCCTCCCTTGACAATCTGACCATGTCACTGGACTCCCCAGTTCCCTTGCCTACCACCATCCTAGGATTTACCATTGACCAGAAGCTGAACTAGACTTGCCATATAAATGCAATTGCTATCGGAGCAGGTCATTCTGTGATTACCATTGCCTGTTCCCCATCATGAGACACAATTCAGGAGTTTGATGGAATACTCTCTGCCTGCCTAGACAGGTGCAACTCCAACAATACTAAAACAAAATGCCGTCTTGACTGGCACCTTAACCACTGCCTTAAAAATTCACTCGCTCCACCACCTATGCACAATGATGCACTGCAACAACTCACAAAGGTTCATTCAATAGCACCTTCCAAACACACAAACTCTATCGCAAACGCTATCATCCAGAAGGACACCAGTTGCATCAGAACACCACCATCAATGAGCTCCTGACATGGAATTATATTGTACTTTCACTGGAGCTGGTCAAAATCTTGGAACTTCTTTTCTAACAATACTGTGGGTATACTTATATCAGATGGGCTCCAGTGATTCCTGAGGGCAGCTCACTGCCACTTTCTCATGGAACATTAGGGAATACACATAAATGCTGGTCTATCCAATAATATCCACATCTCATGAAAGAATTTTTTAAAATCTGAGACATCAGCACTAATTCTTGTGGCACTCCACTAGTTACAGCTTGCCAAATTGAGAATGTCTCAAAAGTTTTTTAAAAATTGGTAAACAGCAAAATTCATAGCTGACCTTGGAGGATACTGTGTGGGAGCACTCACAGCACAGGAGCAAATGGTTCTTAAGCGTAACATTTGATTTCTCTTTTAAATAGTGAATAGAATGGGTTCTTTTTGGTTATATGTTTTATTGAGAAATGTCTCTTGATTAAAATTTAAAAATATAAAACATAGGTACTAAGTTAGCTTGAAGCAGTGTTTTCAGAGCAGTAAGATCTATTTTCTGTAGATTGTTAAGGTGCAAAGATATCCTTTATTAGAGTAATGTGCTCTTCCCTTCGGATGTGGGAGATGAGGGAGAATTTCCATGTTACTATGATTATGTCTGCAGTAAGTGTATTTGGTGGCCAATTCTATCAGATTGCATGGATCAGTTGGAGCAGCAGTTGGAGGCGATGAGGAATATACAGGAGCTAGGACGTGTGATGGATGGCAGTTATACGAAGAGAGAAAAACCACAGGTACAGTCAGGTAGATTGCTTACCGACAGGAAAAGTAGGAAAGGAAGGCAGATAGTACATGAGTCTCCTGTGGCTATCACCATCTCAAACAAGTTTGCTATTTTGGAAAATGTAAGGGGTGATAGACTCTCAGGGAAATGTAATACAAACAGCCAGGTTTCTGGTACTGTGACTGGCTGTAATGTAACGAGGGGTACATCAGGTTCCAAGCAATCGATGGTGATAGGGGACTCTTGTGACAGAGGCATAGACAGACGTTTCTGTGGCTGAAAGTATAGAAAATAAAGAGCATGAAAGCATGGGAAGAGTTAAAGCATGAAGACTACTGGCAATCTGTGGTCTGCGGCAGTCAAGATGGGATAAGAATAGTGGAATGCTCTTACACCAATTAGCAGAGTAAGATTAAGGCTGAAAGATCACTATGGCGAGATGAGATAATAGTAAGTAAAGTTTTCCTGTTAAGAGTTATTATGACAGATTTGGGACCATAAATATTTGGGACATGACATTAAAATAACTAATTAATAGTTAGTAGAGTCAGCTTGAGACAGGAGACTATTGTAATAGGTGGAATAGCTAAATATATATCATGACAGGTTAGTCTGGAATGGAAGATCACTGTAGCAGAAGTGATAATAAATATCTAATTATGACATTAGGAAAATATTAAGTAGGGTCTGGAATGAAAGACCATTGTTGCAAAGAGTTAGCAATAAATATCTAACCGTGACATTAGAATAACATTAAGTGGAATGCACAACTAAAGAGATAATAGGAACTAACATCATTAGTTTATTGTGAAGCTAGAGTGAGGTCTTTGATTAGTATAGTTGGACATGCTGATAAGCTAACAGAAACATGATAAAAAAGATATAAAAATCCACAGACCCTGAGCTTCGTGGGCATTCGAGAATCTGCTTTCTCAGTGTCACGGTTTTTTGGTTGCAGATAAAAGACCTACTTCTTGAAGAAGTCTCTGCATTTCCTGGTGATTCTACATTTTCTCCACAACAAAAGCAAGAAATCAGAATAGTGTGTTGCTTCCCTGGTACCAGGATCAAAGATATCTCGGAGTGAGTGCAGAACATTCTCAAAGGGGTATGGGACCAGCAGGATGTAGTTGTACACATTGGATGTTCTGAAGGGAGAATATAAGAAGTTAGGTAGGAAGTTAAAAGGATTTCCTCAAGGGTAGCAATATCTGGATTACTCCTGGTGCTAAGAGCCCATGAGGGTAGGAGTATGAGGATAGAGCAGATATTTGTGTGACTGAGGAACTGGTGCAGGGGAGAAGGGTTTACATTTTTGGATCATTGGAATCTGTTCTGGGGTAGGTGTGTCCTATATAAGAAGGATGGATTGCACCTGAATTGGAAGGGGACTAATTTACTGGTAGGGAGATTTGCTAGAGCTGCTCAGGAGGATTAAAGCTAGTAAGGTGGGGGTGTGGGACCCAGAGAGAAAGTGAGGAAAGAGATCAGTCTGAGACTGGTACAGTTGGGAAAAGGAACAAGTCAAACAGTCATAGAGATGCACAGTATGGAAACAGACCCTACGGGCCAACTTGTCCAAGCCAACCTGATATCCAAACCTAATCTAGTCCCACCTGCCAGCACCCAGCCCATATCCCTCCAAATCCTTCCTATTCATATACCCATCCAAATGCCTTTTAAATGTTGCAATTGTACCAGCCTCCACCACTTCCTCTGGCAGCTCATTCCATATATGTACCACCCTCTGCGTGAAAAAGTTGCCCCTTAGGTCTCTTTTATATCTTTTCCCTCTCACCCCAAACCTATGCCCTCTAGTTCTGGACTCCTGATCCCAGGGAAAAGACTTTGCCTATTTATCCTATCCACACCCCTCATAATTTTGTAAACCTCTATAAGGTCACCTCTCAGCCTCCAGGGAAAACTGATCAAGATCCCGTTGTAATGTGAGGTAACCTTCTCCGCTGTCCACTGCACCTCCAATTTTGGTGTCATCAGCAATCTTACTAACTATACCTCTTATGCTCACCTCCAAATCACTTATATAAATTATGAAAAGTAGTGGACCCAGCACCGATCCTTGTGGCACTCCACTGGTCACAGGCCTTCAGTCTGAAAAACAACCCTACACCACCCTCTGTCTTCTACCTTTGAGCCAGTTCTGTATCCAAATGGTGAATTCTCCCTGTATTCCATAAGACCTAACCTTGTTCACCAGTCTCCCGTGGGGAACCTTGTTGAACGCCTTATTGAAGTCCATAGAGATCACATCTACTGCTCTGCCCTCATTAATCTTCTTTGTTACTTCTTCAAAAACCTCAATCAAGTTTGTGAGACATGATTTCCCATGCATAAAGCCATGTTTACTATCCCTAATCAGTCCTTGCCTTTCCAAATACATGTATATCCTGTCCCTCAGGATTCCCTCCAACAACTTGCCCACCACAGACGTCAGGCTCACTGGTCTATAGTTCCCTACTTGTCCTTATCACCTTTCTTAAACAGTGGCACCACATTAGCCAATCTCCAGTCTTCCGGCACCTCACCTGTGACTATTGATGACACAAATATCTCAATTCGAGTCATGGCAGGCAAAGCAGAGAACAGAGTAAATTAAACTGCATTTATTTCAATGCAAGAGGATTAACAGGGAAGGCAGATGAACTCAAGGTTTGGGTAACATAGGACTGGGATATCAAAGCAATTACAGAGACATGGTTGAGGGATGGACAGAACTGGCAGTTTAATGTTCTAGGATACAATTGCTATAGGAATGATAGAAAGGGGCAAGAGAGGGGGAATGGGTTTTTTTAATAAAGGATAACATTACTGCTGTATTTAGGGAGGATATTCCTGGGAATATGTCCAGGGAAGTTAATTGGTTGGTATTCAGTAATAAGAAAGAGATGATTACCTTATTGGGATTGTACTATGGACCCCCTCAAGTCAACAGGAAATTGAGAAACAAATTTGTAAGGAGATCTCAGTTATCTGTATGAATAAAAAGGTGGTAATGGTAGGGAATTTTAACTTTCTAAACATAGACTGGGACTGCCATAGTGTTAAATTGGAAAGGAATTTGTTAAGCGTGTACAAGAAAATTTTCTGATTCAGTATGTGGATGTACCTACTAGAGAAGGTGCAAAACCTGACCTACTCTTGGGAAATAAGGCAAGGCAAGTGACTGAGGTGTCAGTGGGGGAGCAGTTTGGGGCCAGTGACCATAATTCTACTAGTTTAAAAATAGTGATGGGAAAGGATGGATAGGATCTAAAACTTAAAGTTCTAAATTGGAGGAAGGCCAATTTTGACAGTAAAGCTTATTTAATAATGGATTGCAGCATTTTGTTTGTGGCATTTATGCCAAAGGGCTAATAGAACAGTGCACAACTGATCTACCTTGTTGATTATCAAAAACATTAAAACAGTGACTTGATTGTTTCTCTCTAAGTAACGAAAGGCACTGTGATTATGACACTACCGATTTTCTTCCAATCACATGACCTGCATTTCCCAGTATTTTGGTAGATAGTTTGGGAGATTAATATTACTTTATTATACTCAATACTCTGGGCACTCTCCCATGTTATCTGGCAAAAATCTAATTTAATAAATTAGCTTAATAAAGCTGGCAGCTTTAAGCTTCATTCTATTGTAAACTCTAAACCCCCAAATCCCATTCAGCATCTACTGTTAATTGCAAATTAATCACATGATATTTGACCCTTAATTATTCTGGTTCTCACTGATTAAATTAAACATTGTTACTAATGTGGTTCTTGTGCCTTTAGTTTTAGGAATATTCATTCTGTGTAGGATCCAGCTTATGTATTTCTACTGTCAGTTATTTTCACTCACTACAGCTCTGTCAGACAAATCAGCATGATAAATTAGCTACTGCAATACTGGAGACTGTATGTATAACTAGAAGATATAGTTTTTGCCTTTATTGTCGACTGCAACCCTGACAATTCAAGCGGCTAATGCCAGTGGCAATGTCACTTTGACCACGAGAATGTCTAGTATCACTGGCCTGTATAAGCTTCTCTTAATCTTGAGAGAATGCTGTCAGTTAAATCTATCTCTGATGATCAGAGTTTGTTGCGATCAAATGGGTAAAAAGAATAATAACAGAAATCACATTTTCTCATATATTTGTATTGATCTGAACGAAACAAAATGCCCACTGATAACATTCACTTTCCTTTCGTTCTGTTGCTCAGCTATTCACTCATTTTGATGCTCATTCACTCATGAATCTAGGTATTGGTTGTGGACATAGCAAGCTAATTTCACACTGTCTACAATTTTATTTAATCTTAAAACCAGATGTCAGATGTTAACTTTGAATTTTTTAATCTGTCCGTGATCTCTAATTTTAAACAATGATGTGTCTCTCTGAATTTACAACCTGAATTCAATCTTTGTTCATCTGTGTGTGTATTTTGGCTGCCCCTCCAGACGTAAGTTATTACTTCTACTTTCCTTTGTTTTACTGCATCCATAGTCTCATTCTGTTCCTTGCTTCCTGTTACTCAGTTATGTCATCCTCTTTCCCGTTGACTCACCTATTTCCTGCCTGTCATAATTAATCACCACTCTGTTTTCTAATTCTTCTGCCACTTTCCCAAACTTTTATCCTTATACGGTAAACCGATAGTTGTCCCTTGTCTGTCTTCACTTTCTCTATTTTTGGCATTTTTGCTGCCATTTCACAAAAAAACAACCACAACTACCCCACATTTAAATACACTTCCTTGACATAACTTTGGAAGCTAACCTCAATAACCACCTTGCTAACTCATGGACCACAAACAACACTACCTCCTGGAACTCTGAATCAACTATCACAGCTACTCCAGAACAATTTGTTTTTACCAAAAGTAATGCTCTTGTCAGCTCTGATCTTATGATGATTACATTCATAGCTTTGCTTTGAGTGAAATATGGTTCAGATGTAGCAACACCATGTGCCTGGTTGAACTTCCAACTGCTGACAATAGTTAACATGACATTCCTACAGCATGGAAGCAGGCCATTAGGCCCATCGAGTCCAAACCGACCATCCAGATCCACTGCTCTACCCTATCGCTAACCCTGCATTTCCCAAGGTTAATCCACCGAGCCTGCACATCCCTGGAGATTATGTGCAATTTAGCATAGCCAATCCACCTAACCTGCACATCTTTGCACTGTGGGAGGAAACCAGAGCATCTGGAGGAAGCCCACACTGACACGGGGGGAATGTGCAAACTCCAGTCACCCCTGAGGGTGGAATCAAACCCAGGATCCTGGCACTGTGAGGCAGCAGTGCTCACCACTGAGCTACCATGCCTTTCCACTACGTATGACACCAATACGCTCCTTATTGTCATTACACTTCGAATATTTCTCTTCCATTGAACACTTCATCCTACTGTACTCCTATCAATTTCCATTAAAATCCATTTTCTACTAGAATGCCATCCTGAATTTGTCAGAAAGATAGCTCCTCTATTTTCCCTCCCCCAAGCATTCCAATGAGCAAGTTCTCATTGTCACTGATTTCAATGTCTCTTTCTCCTCTGAACTTGGATCGTAAAGAGTGAAATAGGTTTTTGTTTTTTATAAGTTGTTGCTTTTTTTTATAGGTAACTTGCTTTTCTTAAAGGACAGAAATTAATTATTTTTAAGCAGTGAGACAAAATAGCAATTTGAAGAAATCCTGCCTCTTAAGTGAAATGGCAAGGGAAGCTACGTGATAACATAATTTCTGAAATGTGCATGAAGTTGAACTTCATGATCTACACAAATGGGGCCCAGGTGCCAGAAGCAGGTAGCATATCAGATGAAAAAATCCACACTCACAGAAGGACAGTCCAGTTTTTGGCAAGGTCCAGGTCACCTGAGTTGTCAAAAAGCTTTGTGTAGATTCCAATCAAGAAGAGGCATGACTGAATTGGCACTGAATATTTACAAGGTATAGCACTGGATCTATCCTCACAATGAAGCTGAGCCATGAGGAGGTCAGTATGCTAGTGTCCACACTTGGTGGCTGTCCAGATTCAAGTAAAAACATGTCATTCGAGGGTTTGAGGACAAACATCTACACTCCCGTGGTCCTCCAATGTGACACCATCCTGCAACACACCAACCGTCACCATCTTAGTGAACCTCCAACCCACTGTGAAATAAAAAAAACCCATCTATCAGCTGAAAAACAACGATGCTTCCTGCACAGATAGAATTCTTCCTGAATGATTATAGTATGGTGGACTTGCACTCTTGACACTAATCCACACTGGAAGGAAAAGAGCATGCTGAGAGATTTCAGAGGAGCCATAACTGTGATTATCTTCAAGAAAAGTGACAGGTCCAACTTTAGAAATTACAGAGGAATTTCCTCACTGCCACCACTGGAAAGGTCATCATGAGAATCCTCCTCAACTGCCTCTTCCCAGTGTCTGAGGAGCTCCATCTGCAGTTTTAATGTAGCTTCCACCCATCAAAAGACACAATGGTCATGATTTTCAGTGTGTGACAAATCCAAGTACAGGAAACAACACCAATCTCTGTACGTGGCCTTCCTCAATCTCACAACTCTGCCACCTGTGAGGGATAACATCCTCCTCAAATTCAGCTGCCGTAGAAATTTATCACCACACTCTATCTGCTTCACGATGACATGCAAGTTGTGATCCTCACTAAGGGATCCACCACAGACTCAATATGAGCGTAAAGTGGGGTAAAGCAGATTGACATCATCACTTGAATGCTTTTCTCCATCTCCATCAACATTCCACCCATCTCCACGAAGTTCGCCACTAGAATGGAGCTAACCTACAGGAGGAGCAGGATACTGTTCAACCTTTGATCCTTGCGGGCCTGAACCAAGACCATTCAAACTTCTGCCATTGAGCTGTAGCACACAGCCTGGGTGCACCCTCTGAGGTTGAACTATAAACCATCATCGACACATTCATCATGGCATATGGAAGAATAGGCCTTAGACTAAACATCGAAAAACAAAGGATCTCTACCCAGTTGCTCCTACCACACAGCAACTTCCCATCAACCATCAAAATCAACAGGGACCCCTTGTACAATGTCAATGATTTCCCATTCCTCGGGAGCCTCCTCTCAGTGTGACATTGATGATGAAATCCAACATTGACTCCAATGTGCCAGTGCAGCCTCCGCATACATGAGGAATAGTGTTCAAAGTCCGAGATCTCAAATCCATCACCTAGCTCATGGTATACAGATCACCCCCTGGTGCCCACTCTCCTGTTTGCATCAGAAAATGTGCTCCGTGTACAGCAGACAGCAGAAAACCCTGGAGAGTTATTACCAACACCGTCTTTGAAAAATCCTGCAAATCTACTCACAGATCAGCGTACCAATGTTAGAGTCCTCTCCCAGACCAGTATCTCCAGTATCGACGTCAGGCACACCCAGCATTGATGGTGGTCCACATTGGCTGCCTGCCTGACACAAGACTCCTTAATCAAGTGCTCGACTCTGAGTTCTGCAATAGCAAGCGATCACTAGGAGAGCAGAGGAGATGCCAGAAAGACACCTGAAAGCCTTCCTAAACACATGCAACATTCCCATTGATACATTGGATTTGCCTGTGTTAGAATGCACAAAATGGAGAAGAAACATCCCCAAAGACACCAACCACTTTGTGCCTCATTGAGTGGAGCATGTGGTGGCCAAGAGTGAGCAGAAGGAGCACACAGAATCCAGAGTGTCCCACCCTCTTGCCTCAAACAATACCTGGGGCAGAGTCTGAAGCTCCAGGATTGGACTATTCAACCAGCAAAGAACCCAGTCCCCTGGAGTGAAAACTGGTCATCTTTTCTCCTGAGGGATTGAAAAGAAAGAGTAAGGGAACACCACTGTCAGTGCTGTGTATTTGGTTTGGATGAGGCATTAAACTGAAATTTGCACACTTGGCTGGATGTCAAAGTTTCTATGGCATTATTTCAAAGAAGGGCAGAGGGTTATCCATAACATCCTGATCAATAGTTAAAAACAGATTATATGGCAATATCAAAATGCAATGATTTGGATGTGAGCATGAGGTATAGTTAGTAAGTTTGCAGATGACACCAAAATTGGAGGTGTAGTGGACAGCGAAGAGGGTTACCTCAGATTACAACGGGATCTTGATCATTTGGGCCAATGGGCTGAGGAGTGGCAGATGGAGTTTAATTTAGATAAATGCGAGGTGCTGCATTTTGGGAAAGCAAATCTTAGCAGGACTTATACACTTCATGGTAAGGTCCTAGGGAGAGTTGCTGAACAAAGAGACCTTGGAGTGCAGGTTCATACCTCCTTGAAAGTGGTGTTGCAGGTAGATAGGATAGTAAGAAGGGGTTTGGTATGCTTTCCTTTATTGGTCAGAGTATTCAGCACAGGAGTTGGGAGTTTATGTTGCAGCTGTACAGGACATTGGTTAGGCTACTGTTGGAATATTGCATGCAATTCTGGTCTCCATCCTATTGGAAGGATGTTGCGAAACTTGAAAGGGTTCAGAAAAGATTTACAAGGATATTGCCAGGGTTGGAGGATTTGAGCTATAGGGAGAGGTTGAATAGGCTGTGGCTGTTTTCCGTGGAGTATTGGAGGCTGAAGGGCGTCCTTATAGAGCTTTATAAAATCATGAGGGGCATGGATAGGATAAATAGACAAAGTCTTTTCCCTGGGATCAGGGAGTCCAGGACTAGAGGGCATAGGTTTAGGGTGAGAGGGGAAATATATAAAAGAGACCTAAGGGGCAACCTTTTTACACAGAGGGTGGTACGTGTATGGAATGAGCTGACAGAGGAAGTGGTGGAGACTGGTACAATTGCAACATTTAAGAGGCATTTGGATGGGTATATGAATAGGAAGGGTTTGGAGGGATATGGGCCGGTTGCTGGCAGGTGCGACTCGATTTGGTTGGGATATCTGGTCGGCACGGACAAGTTAGACCGAAGGGTCTGTTTCCGTGTTGTACATCTCGAAGTCTCTATGACTATGAGTCATTGCTCTGCCTGTTTGAGGACTATGCATTCTGACTTCCTATCTCTTAATTTTACTTTCTGGCCTAGTTCCAAGCTGATAAATTTTTATTTATGCCTGAAGTTATAAATGTTCCTATTTTTTGTGTTTTGGTCATCCTCATTGTCCTACCACTTCCATGGTCTTGCAATGTAATATTTGATTTGAGAGTTTGCTGCAGTTAATGGGTGTGCGGTCTTAGTCTTCTGTCCAGTAAGTATCCATTTTCTGAGGGGGTTGCCCCTTAATCCAGTGAATCTGAACCTAATCACTATTCTTAGTCAATAACATGCTTTTCACTCCTACTTTGACTTCTCCATTGGCCTGTAGATGGCAAGGAAAATAAGTGATGTGGTTCATTCCAGCTTTTGTCATGGACCGCTTAAAGGATTTATTCACAAAATGTGCACCAAATACAGAATGCCTATAGTGTGGAAGCAGGCCATTTGGTCCATCAAGTCCACAGTGACCTTCTGAAGAATATCCAACTCAGACCCACCCCCTTACTCTGTATTTACTATGGCTAATCCACCATTGCCTGCACATCCCTGACACTATGGGCAATTTAGCATATCCAATCCACCTAACCTGCTCACCTTTGGACTGTGGAGGAAGCCAGAGCACCTGAAGAAAACCTATGCAGACATGGGGAGAATATGCAAACTCCACACAGACAGTTGCCCAAGAGTGGAATTGAATCTGGGTCCCTGACACTCTGGGGCAGCAGGTCTAACCACTGAGCCACCAGATTTTAAACAATTTATTCTGGAACATGTGCATGATTCCCTTTAGTAATCTGTGTCGCAGCTGTCGGAGTGTGAAGTCTAGTAACTTCTAACCATCTGGAATAGTAGTCTGCCATGATCAGATGTGATTTTCACTGTAGGAAATCTAATCTAATCTTTTCCATTGAATTTGGAAAAGATCTAGTCCCAGTTTTTGCCATGGCTTTGTCAAGGAAGTATTATTAAAAATTAATAAATGTTCTGTTGGTGTTTGGCTTTCCATTTCCTGGTATGTAGGACAACATACAGAAATCTCCAATTTCTTGTGAAATTCTTGGCCATTTTACAGTCTATTGTGCATGCATTCCATACATGGTTATTACCAAGTCACCTTCATGGATTCTACAATGAACTTCTTTCCACATAACGTCCAGTTTTACAAGCTGTGATTAAAGACTAGAAAATCATCAACTCGTGTCACTGCCTTCTTTTGTTTATGATACTTTTGTAAGAGTTGATTATTTAGACTAGAATTTGACTAATCTTCTTGGCAGAATTTCCTAATCTGAGCATGTGCTACAACTGCCTTTTGTACTTCGTTTATTTATTGTAACTTCTTCTCAGAAAGACAGCATGGTGGCTCAGTGGTTAGCACTGCTACCTCATGATGCATGGGAGCTCGGTCCGATTCTGCCATTAGGTCTGTATGGAGTTTGCACATTCTCCCGTGTCTGCGTGGCTTCTTGTGGGTGCACAGGCTTTCTCCCACAGTTCAAACATGTGCAGGTTAGGTGGATTGGCCATGCTAAATTATCCATAGGGTGTAGTAGGAATTGCAGGGTTACAGGGATTGGATATGGCAGGTGGGTTTGGGTGGGGTGCTCTTTAGAGGGTCCGTACGGGCTGAGTGGCCTGCTTCCACACTGTAGTGATTCTTTGAGTAAAGAAGTTGTTATGACTTATGAAATAAAGACAAAGTCTTCTGCTTCAACCTGATCCACTGTAACTGTGGAGAACATGTCAGCTAGTACAAACACTGTCATATAGTCATAATGTATCAGTGTGATACTGAAACTCTGGATCTGTAATAGCATTTGACTGACACTTTGGAGTCTGATAGTGTCACCATGGGGTTGTCAACTGTCTCACTGAACAATCAATCCTGTCAGGTAGTCTAAGTTTTATTTACCTCCCCATGTTACTGCCAGTGCCTCCTTCTCCATCCCTGTACAGTATAATGTTGTTCTCTTTCAGTTAATCTTCTTGGTGTAGACTGGCTCTACCTTTATTCTGGATATGCATGACAGCTGTTCCTAAGCCGAATAAAGGTGTACCTATGGTCACTGCCATGGGAAATCTGGGAATACAGTATGCCAACAAATCTGAAGATGTTAACTTTTGTTCTTGCTTCATACTTTTGTTCGGTAAAACCAATGACTGCAGATGTTGGAAACCAGAGTCTAGATTAGAGTGGTGCTGCAAAAGCACAGCAGTTCAGGCAGACATCTGAGGAGCAGGAAAATCGACGTTTTGGGCAAAAGCCCTTCATCAGGAAAGATCCTTTTAAAGTTCTGCAAATGGGCTCAAGGTTGCAATGTCTACTTGGTTGACAACTCCCAGAAATTTCTCGACATCATTCACAGTCTTTGCTAGTGGAAAGTCAGTGATGGCTTTCCTATATCAAAGACGTATATATAATGAAACAAAGATGCTGGAGATCTGAAATAAAAACAGAAATTGCTGGTGAAACTCGAGCCTTATCTATGAGGAGAAAACAGAATTAATGTTTTGAGTCCAATGACTGAGTTTGTAATATGAAACATATAAATGTTTAGACCTCTAAATAATTCCAAACACATGAACACATGCATATGGACACAATTAAAAAACATTTTGGCCAGTGAATCTTAGTTTTTGAAGGCAAGAAGGATATGATTTGAGATGTTCATAAGACTCTCCATCTTACATTATCATATGCAAAGATATTAATTGTTGAACACATGCAATTGTCCCTGAGGACATTTGCAGACATAACAATACAGGAAAATATCGTTGAACTCTTTCCAAGACCTCTGACATGTGAGCTGGACCAGGACTGCCGGTACCATATTGGACCCACAAAGGTTCTTTTCCTGAAACAGGATTGCTGACCTAGAAACCCCCTTGCAGGCAGCAGTTTCTCCAGAAGTGATAATCCAAACAACTACAAGCAAAACAAACTCTTTCCCATTCTCCAAAGTGATTCATGAAAACAAGACTAGCAATTACCTGGAACTAAAAGGGGAGGCAACAGCCTAGTAGTATTACCACTAGACTATTAATCAAGAGACTCAGGAAATGTTTTGGGGACTTGGATTCAAATCCCACCAAGGCAAATGGTGGAATTTAAATTTGATAAAAATCTGGAATGAAGAATCTAATGATGACTGTGAATCCATTGCTGATTGTTAGGAAAACCCCATCTGGCTCACTAATGTCCTTTAGGGAAGGAAACTTCAATCCTTACCTGGTCTGGCCTACAATTGATTTCAGTGCCACAGCAACGTGGTTGACTATTAATTGCCCTCTGGGCAACTTTGGATTGTCAATAAATGCTGGCCTTGCCAGTGACGCCCTCATCCCATGAATGACTAAAAAAAGTTCCAGTGTATCTTTTTATTGCATTTCTGAATAAAAATTCCGATATCGCCACAGAACTTGAGATGAATTCATTTGTATACAAGCATAAAGAACTCAATTGCTGAAAAATAATTAAATATGAAGAAGCCTTTATTACAGTGGGCTGAAATATCGCTGAAGGTGATGAGGTACTACAAGGAAGGCGAGTAGAGCAAAATTGCCTGAAATGCATACTTAACATTGTTAACAAACTTGACTCATAGACTGGTGTATTAAAATAATGCTGTTAGCCATTTAGTTTAATGAACTGCACACCTTCAGCGAGATTTCCAGATTACCATCCACTGAAGACATTGGAAAGACTCCTCTCTGGACTATGTCACTTGATTTGGTTAGATCTACACATTATCTGAGCTCATGATTTGGCTTGGGAATTATTACAAGCCCTGATCACCACATGTGGGATATTGCTCATCAGTGGAGCACTCTGTTAAGCTCTCCTTTAAATTTGAGAGTGTACAGACATATTGGTTTATTGTTCTGAATCAACATAATGTCACATATTTCTTCGGCTTATCTAGGCTCCGAAACAGCTGTGGGAATCCTTGACAGAATTCTGTTCCATTGACGTATTGCAAGACCAAGTCTCTATTGCAACATAGATAGTCCCATTTGCACCATGTGGTGAAGAGTGAGAGAGATCTAACTTTGTCCTTAAAGGACTGTGCACCTTGATCTTGTGTTTACTTCTTGATGACTGGAAAACCTGTGTCTTCCCAAATGATCTGCCAAGATTTTAACACATATGGCAATGCCTAGTTTAAACTCTGTTTTGAAGCCTTTTACGTCAAGTATGACTGACCAGAATCCCAATTTTCCTTCTTCTAAGGAATCTGTTTTTAGTAACTTTATTTCCAATTTTTTGAATTGGCTGCTTTTTATGGACTTCCTTTTGCTTTTTCCATTTGCCACCTGAAACTCTGGTGAGCCAACTTCCTCCATGCTTCTGCCGCAGTTTCCCAAGGTTCTCCAATATGGCCTGTCCAAGCATGGATTGAATCTCTCCTGCCTTTGTAATGTTGTCTTCTGGACTGGTGCACCCTTCCTTGTGCCCTGTTTACATCAATCAACATTAACCTGGCCAAGGAAACACTGACTACACTATTAGAAGACCCAAAGATAAATACACCAGACACCACCAACTTCATCAACAAGGGCAGTGTCGTCAAGCTACTGGACCTATGCCTTACCACACACTTCACCTTCAACAACAAAACCTACAGACAAACTAATGGAACACCATGGGATCTCCGATATCAGGGTTCTTAGCAGAGGTAGAAAGTGAAGAAGGGCCTGTGCCCGAAACGTCGAATTCCTGAAGAAGGGCCTGTGCCCGAAACGTCGAATCTCCTGTTCCCTGGATGCTGCCTGACCTGCTGTGCTGTTCCAGCAATAAAGTTTCAACTTCTTAGCAGAGGTAGTAATGCAGAGACTCGAACGAACAGCTCTGCCAACCATCCAACCCAAACTTTGGGTCCGCAACATGGATGACGCCTTTGTTATCACTAAATGAAATAAAATAGAGGAAACCTTCAAGACCATCAATAAAACCCTTACTGGCATAAAATTCACTAAAGAGAAGGAAAACAACAACAAACTGCCATTCCTAGATGTCACAGTAGAGCAAACAGCCAATGGGCAACTTCAAACCAGCATCCACAAGAAACAACACATACAGACCAAATATTGAACTACAGAAGTAATCAACCCAACATCCACAAACAAAACTGCATCAGAACATTATTTCAATGAGCCAACACACACTGCAGCATAGAGAAACTATGCAGAGCAGAGGAAAATCACCTATACCGTGTATTCAAAAAGAATGGGGCCCAATGAACACAGTCCACCGATTTCACAGCCACAAACCCAATAAAGCAGACAAAACACGTCTAGAAACCCCAGCCACTCTCCCTATATCAAAGACATCCTGGAAATGACTGCCAGACTACTCAGACCCATTGGCATCATGGTAGCCCACAAATCCACCAACACACTAAAACAACAGCTAATGAACCTGAAAGACCCTATACAGACAATAAGCAAAACTGCGACACATTGACAGCTTTCAATTCACAGGCCCTAATCACCTTCTATTCACCATGGACATGCAATCTCTTTACACCTCCATCCCACACCAAGACGGCTTGAAAGCTCTTCGCTTCTTTCTCGAAAAGAGGCCTGAACAATCTCCAACCACCACCACTCTCCTCTGCCTGGCTGAATTTGTTCTCTCTCTCAACAACTTCTCCTTCAACTCACCCCATTTTCTCAAAGGAATGGGCACCCGTATGGGTCCTAGCTATGCCTGCCTTTTCATGGGGTATGTTGAACATTTCTTGTTCCAGGCCTACCCGGGTCCCCTCCCACAACTGATTTATCGGTACATCGATGACTATTGCGGTGCGGCTTCATGCTCTCGTCCTGACCTGGAAAAATTCATAAACTTCGCTTCCAGATTCCATCCCTCCACCTTCACCTGGTCCATCTCTGACACTTGTCTTCCTTTCCTTGACCTTTCTGTCTCCATTTCCGGCAATTGTCGATCCACTAATATCCATTACAAGCCCTCTGACTCCCACAGCTATTTGGACTATATCCCTTCTCACCCTACGTCCTGTAAGGACTCTGTCCCTTTCTCTCAACTCCTTTGTCAGCTTTGACAAAGGGTCAGTTAGACTCGAAACGTCAGCTCTTTTCTCTCCTTACAGATGCTGTCAAACCTGCTGAGATTTTCCAGCATTTTCTCTTTTGGAAGCAAAACTAATGTCATGATATTTACAAAATATCGTGCAAGAACTGTAACAAACACTACATTGGACAAACAGGCAGAAAAGTAGCCACCAGGTTACATGAACACCAACTAGCCCCAAAACGACATGACCCTCTCTCACTAGTACCCTTACATACAGATAAGGAAGGACACCACTTCGACTGGAACAACACATCCATCTTAGGACAAGCCAAACAAGGGCACGCACGAGAATTCCTAGAAGCATGGCATTCTAACCAGAACTCTATCAAGAAACACATTGAGTTAGACACCATCTACCACCCTCTGAGAAAAATAACAGGAAATGACATCACCACAGGAAATGACATCACCAATCCAAAGAAACCCAAACATATGAATAGAAAGCAAGTATCATGTACACTGCTTCGCCTGAGGCTCACTGAAGATGTTGAGGAGAAAGTGAGGTCTGCAGAT
Organism: Chiloscyllium plagiosum; assembly: GCF_037043375.1. NCBI lineage: Eukaryota > Metazoa > Chordata > Chondrichthyes > Orectolobiformes > Hemiscylliidae > Chiloscyllium > Chiloscyllium plagiosum. Next base: position 79,908,524 of record NW_028270143.1, read on the forward strand.
GCTGGAGATCAGAGCTGAAAATGTGTTGCTGGAAAAGCGCAGCAGGTCAGGCAGCATCCAGGGAACAGGAGAATCGATGTTTCGGGCATAAGCCCTTCTTCAGGAATGAGGAAAGTTTGTCCAGCAGGCTAAGATAAAAGGTAGGGAGGAGGGACTTGGGGGAGGGGCATTGGAAATGTGATAGGTGGAAAGAGGTCAAGGTGAGGGTGATAGGTCAGACTGGGGTGGGGGCGGAGAGGTCAGGAAGAAGATTGCAGGTTAGGAAGGCAGTGCTGAATTCGATGGAAAGTCGGGGGGGAAATTGCGGGGGGAAATTGCGGTAGCGGAAAGTGGAAGAGATGCGGTATCGGGAAGTGGAAGACAGCTACCTGGACTACACCTCCTCCCACCCTGCCCCCTCTAAAAACGCCATCCCATTCTCCCAATTCCTTCGTCTCCGCCGCATCTGCTCCCAGGAGGACCAGTTCCAAAAACGTACAACCCAGATGACCTCCTTCTTCAAGGACCACGATTTCCCCCCCGACGTGGTCGACGATGCCCTCCACCGCATCTCTTCCACATCCCGCTCCTCCGCCCTTGAGCCCCACCCCTCCAACCGCCACCAGGACAGAACCCCACTGGTCCTCACCTACCACCCACCAATCTCCATGTACAGCGCATCATCCGCTGTCATTTCCGCCACCTCCAAACGGACCCCACCACCAAGGATATATTTCCCTCCCCTCCCCTATCAGCATTCCGTAAAGACCACTCCCTCCGTGACTCCTTCGTCAGATCCACACCCCCCACCAACCCAACCTCCACTCCCGGCACCTTCCCCTGCAACCGCAGGAGGTGCAAGACTTGCGCCCACATCTCCCCCCTCAGCTCCCTCCAAGGCCCCAAAGGAAACTTCCATATCCGCCACAGATTCACCTGCACCTCCACACACATCATCTATTGCATCCTCTGCACCCGATGTGGCCTCCTCTATATTGGGGAGACAGGCCGCCTACTTGCGGAGCGTTTCAGAGAACACCTCTGGGACACCCGGACCAACCAACCCAACCACCCTGTGGCTCAACACTTCAACTCCCCCTCCCACTCCACCAAGGATATGTAGGTCTTTGGACTCCTCCATCGCCAGACCACAACAACATGACGGTTGGAGGAAGAGCGCCTCATCTTCCGCCTAGGAACCCTCCAACCACAAGGGATGAACTCGGATTTCACCAGTTTCCGCATTTCCCCTCCCCCCAACGTGTCTCAGTCAAATCCATCGAATTCAGCACCGCCTTCCTAACCTGCAATCTTCTTCCTGACCTCTCCGCCCCCACCCCAGTCTGACCTATCACCCTCACATTGACCTCTTTCCACCTATCACATTTCCAACGCCCCTCCCCCAAGTCCCTCCTCCCTACCTTTTATCTTAGCCTGCTGGACAAACTTTCCTCATTCCTGAAGAAGGGTTTATGCCCGAAACGTCGATTCTCCTGTTCCCTGGATGCTGCCTGACCTGCTGCGCTTTTCCAGCAACACATTTTCACTGAAGATGTTACCTAGTAGGGTGATGAAACGTCTGGAAATGAACCTCCCAGCTCAGCGAGCACACCTACATCCAACACCTCAATCTGAGCTGCAAATTTTCTCAAAACTTGCTACACTCTACTTTCTCTCATCAACTTCAATTTTATGTAGTATTTTTAACTGACAAAATGTCCAACAGCAATTTAGAGATTAGTAGTGAGAAAAATGAGGTCAAGACAGGTTAGCAGGCTAAGACAAAAGTATGGGAAGATTTGTAAAGAAATGATAGCAGACTAGAATGAATTAAAGGCAATAAAGGAAATCTGGAAAAAATGACAACATGAAAATGATTCACAGGAATTTTGTAAAATAACCGGAAAATCCAATTGTTTTCTTTTCCAATTAGACAATTTTAGAGAGGTTGGCTTTTTTATATTCCTGAGTTAGATCTGTATTAGGCTATGAAAAACACCACTTACTCTTTGATACATATCCGAAATCAGTTTGGCAGCAATAGGTTCCTCAGAAATTCAATAAAATTTCAGTACATTTATGTCCTTAACTAACAAAAACTTGCAGTTACATAAGATCTTTAACATAATTAAAATGGTTCGCAGTCATCAAAAGCAAATTCCAGCAGCAGAAAGGTTAATGTCAATGCATCCAGTAAAGGATATAAGTTACATTATTTTGAAAGTTTATTATCAGCAAAGATAATCTTGTTATATTAATTTGTAGCCAGGTGACCAAAGTGATTCGAACACATTCTGTTTATTTTATGGATACAGCAATAAATGGATGAGATCAAAATACACACCGGAATTGTACTGATTATATATGAAAATGGGAGAAAGTGAGGACTGCAGATGCTGGAGACCAGAGTTGAAAAGTGTGGTGCTGGAAAAGCGCAGCAGGCCAGGCAGCATCCTAGGAGCAGGAAAATCGACGTTTCGGGCATAAGCCCTTCTTCAGGAAAGAGGCTGGTGTGCCAAGCGGGCTGAGATAAAAGGTGGGGGAGGGGCGGAATTTGGGGTGGTTCGCTGGGAATACGATAGGTGGAAGGAGGTGAGGGTGAGGGTGATAGGCCGGAGAAGGGGTCGGGGCGGAGAGGTCGGGAAGAGGGCGGTGCTGAATCCAGGGGTTGAGTCTGAGATAAGGTGGGGGGGAGGGGAAATGAGGAAGCTGGAGAAATCTACATTCATCCAGTGTGGTTGGAGGGTTCCTAGGCGGAAGATGAGGCGCTCTTCCTCCAGGCGTCATGTAGCCAGGGTCTGGCGATGGAGGAGATCAAGGACCTGCATGTCCTTGGCGGAGTGGGAGAGGGAGTTAAAGTGTTCAGCCACGGGGCGGTTGGGTTGGTTGGTGCAGGTGTCCCAGAGGTGTTCCCTGAAATGTTCCGCAAGTAGGCGGCCTGTCTCCCCAATGTAGAGGCGGGGTTCAAGGGCGATTGGAGAGCGATTGAACCCCGCCCCTCCAATCGTCACCAGGACAGAACCCCACTGGTCCTCACCTTCCACCCCATCAACCTCCATATACATCGTATCATCCGTCGTCATTTCCGCCACCTCCAGACAGGCCCCACCACCAGGGATATATTTCCCTCCCCACCCCTATCAGCGTTCCAGAGAGACCACTCCCTCTACGACTCCCTCGTCAGGTCCACACACCCCCCACCAACCCAACCTCCACCTTCCCCTGCAACTGCAAGAAGTGCAAAACTTGCGCCCACACCTCCCCCCTCACCTCCCTCCAAGGCCCCAATGGATCCTGCCATATCCGCCGCAAGTTCACCTGCACCTCCACACACATCATTTACTGTATCCGCTGCACCCGATGTGGTCTCCTCTACATTGTGGAGACAGGCTGCCTACTTGCGGAACATTTCAGGGAACACTTCTGGGACACCCGCACCAACCAACCCAACTGCCCTGTGGCTGAATACTTTAACTCCCCCTCCCACTCTGCCAAGGACTTGCAGGTCCTTGGCCTCTTCCATCGCCAGACCCTGGCCACGCGATGCCTGGAGGAAGAGTGCCTCATCTTCCGCCCAGGAACCCTCCAACCTCACGGGATGAATGTAGATTTCTCCAGCTTCCTCATTTTCCCTCCCCCCACCTTATCTCAGTCCCAACCCCCGGATTCAGCACCCACCTCTTAACCTGCAATCTTCTTCCAGACCTCTCCGCCCCCACCCCCTCTCCAGCCTATTGCCCTCACCCTCACCTCCTTCCACCTATCGTATTCCCAGCACCCCTCCCCCAAATTCCACCCCCCCCCCACCTTTTGTTTCAGCCTGCTTGGCACACCAGCCTCATTCCTGAAGAAGGGCTTATGCCCGAAATGTCGATTCTCCTGTGCCTCATATACGAAAGTGGTCAAACAGGCACTAATCGAGAAGCATATATTTTCAAAGCAGATTTCTCCACTAATAAAGTTTGTTGAAATATAAAAAGTGTTTGGAAATGTATGGCAAAATTTTCTTTTCCTTTGGATGCCAAGATGCCTGTCCATCACCTGCAATGCACACGTTAGGAATGTGATGGAATACTTCCCGCTTGCCTGGATCAGTGCAGCTCCAACATGCTTAAGAAGCTTCCTACCATTCAGAACAAAGCAGCCCACTTGATTGCCGCTACATTGACAAACATTCATTCCCTCCACCATTGACAGTCAGTAGCAGCATTGTGTTCTATCCACAAGATGTACTGCCAAAATTCATTAAAGCTATTCAGGCAGCACCTTCCAAACCCACAGCCACATACATCCGTAAGACAGAGGCAACAGATTCATAGGAAAATCAACACCCGTGACTTCCCCTCCAAGCCACCCACCATCTTGACTTGAAAATATATTCCTATTTCTTCACTGACACTGGGTCAAAATCATGGAATTCACTCCCTAAAGATATTGTAGGTATTGTTTGTGGACACAGCAAACTGACTTCACACAGTCAACAATTTAATTTAATGTTAAAACAAGGTCTCAGATGTTAACTTTGAATTTTTTAATCTGTCTCTGCCTTGTAGTTTAAAACCCTGATGTGTGTGGGACAAAATACAGGTCTCAGCCTCCCCATGACATGACCACAAAACAGACAACACATAATGTCTGCATTCAGCCACTGAGCCTACCCACAATGCCTCATATTGGCCAAACCAGCTGCCCTAGACATCACACATACCTCAGGACATGACTCATCCAGCCTCAGACCAAGAGAATATACTTCTTCAGACTAACTGATGATGAGCCTGTCCCTCCACATTAGCCCAGCATCTCTGATGTCCTTAGGGCACAGCTGCTCCTACTAGGAGTCAAACCTTCACAATGTTGAGGGGCACCCTCAACAATACGAACACATTGGTATCAGGATGAACACATTGGTAACACCTACTCCAGTCAAAGATCGGAATCTCCTGAGTCAATTAAGAAACTCATGGCCAGACCACGGACTCTTGAATCTTTGCAATGAATGAACTTAATTTCTCATTGTTGGTACAAAACACCCCATTGTCTCATAACTCACACTACATTGTTTTAAGGGTATAAAACTCCATCATATTCTCTGTTCAGGGAAGAAGCTGTGGTTGCTTCTGAACAGCCTGTCAGTGACTGTTTCAGTGGGGGTCAAATCTCCTTCTCGATATCACTGTCTGCTAAATAAATCCTTGTCAGTTCTCAGGCCAATCCTTGTGTTTGTGATCACTGATTAATTGGGCTAAATTCTCTGACAATGTGTCGCTCAGAGTTTATAATCTGAATTCAATCTTTGTTCATCTGTGTGTGTATTTTGGCTGCCCCTCCAGACGTAAGTTATTACTTTGACACGCCTTTGTTTTATTGCACCCACAGCCTTGCTCTCTTCTTTGCTTCATGTTACTCAGTTATGTCATCCTATTTCTCTCCTCGTAAATTGTTGACTCACCGATTTCCTGCCTGTCATAATTAATCACGACTCTGTTTTCTATCACTTTCCCAAAATTTTATCCTTATATGGTAAACCTATAGTTGTCCCTTGTCTGTCTTCACTTTCTCTGAAGAGCCTATTTTAGGTATCTTTGCTGCTGTTTTACAAAGAAAAACAACCACAACTACCCAACTCTCAATACACTTCCTTGACAAAACTTTGGAAGTTAACCTCGATAACCACTTTGCTAATTCATGGACAAATAACACTACCTCTTTGAACTCTGAATCAACTACCACTGCTACTCCAGAACAATTTGTTTTTATCAAAAGTAATGCTCTTGTCACCCCGATCTTAATATGGTTACATTCATGGCTTTGCTTTGAGTGTAATTTGGTTCAGATGTAGCAACACCTTGTGCCTGGTTGAAGTTCCTACTGCTGACAATAGTTAACATAACATCCATGCAGCGAGGAAGCAGGCTATTAGGCCCATTGAGTCCACACCGATCATCCAGATTCACTGCTCTACCCTATCGCTAACCCTTCATTTCCCATGGTTAATCAACCTAGCTTACACATCCCCGGAGATTATGTGCAATTTAGCATAGCCAATCCACCTAAACTACACATCTTTGCACTTTGGGAGGAAACCAGAGCGCGCAGAGGAAGCCCACATTGACACGGGGGGAATGTGTAAATTCTCCTTAGATTGAAATCAAACCGGGGACCCTTGCACTGTGCTGCAGCAGTGCTTACCAGAACTACCATGCCATTCAACTAAGTATGATACCAGTATGGTCTTTATTTTCATTACACTTCTGATATTTCTCTTCCATTGAACATTTCATCCTGCTGTACTCCTACTAAAATCCATTAAAGTCTATTTTCTACTAGAATGCCATCCTGAATTTGTCAGAAAGATGTCTCCTTTTTTTCCTTCCACCAAGCATTCCAATGAGCAACTTCTCATTGTCACTGAAGTCTAATGTCCCTCTCTCCTCTGAACTTGGATCCAAAAGAGCTAAATAGATTTTTGTTTTTTTTTTCTGTGAAGGTGACATGTTTTTCTTAAAGGTGAGAAATTAATTATTTTTAAGCAGTGAGCCAAAGTAGCAACTTGAAGAAATCCTGCCTCTTAAGTGAAATGGCAAGGGAAGCTACGTGATAACATAATTTCTGAAATGTGCATGAAGTTGAACTTCATGATCTACACAAATGGGGGCCAGGTGCCAGAAGCAGGTAGCATCTCAGATGAAAAAATCCACACTCACAGAAGGACAGTCTAGTGTTTGGCAAGGTCCAGGTCACCTGAGTTGTCAAAATGCTTTGTGCAGATTCCAATCAAGAAGAGGCATGACTGAATTGGCACTGAGGATTTACAAGGTATAGCACTGGATCTATCCTCACAATGAAGCTGAGCAATAAGAAGGTCAGTATGCTAGTGTACACAATTGGTGGCTGTTCAGATTCAAGCAAAAACATGTCATTCCAGGGTTTGAGGACAAACATCTACACTCCCGTGGTCCTTCAATGTGACACCATCCTGCAACACACTAACCGTCACCATCTTAGTGAACCTCCAACCCACTGTGAAATAAAAAAAAATCCATCAACTGAAAAACAACTAGGCCTCCTGCACAGATAGAATTCTTTCTGAATGATTATAGTATGGTGGACTTGCACTCTTGAAACTAATCCACAATCCCATTGCCTTTTACTGGAAGGAAAAGAGCATGCTGAGAAATTTCAGAGAAGCCATAACTGTGATTATCTTCAAGAAAAGTGACAGGTCCAACTGTAGAAATTACAGAGGAATTTCCTCACTGCCACCACGGGAAAGGTTATCATGAGAATCCTCCTCAACTGCCTCTTCCCAGTGCCTGAAGAGCTCCATCCACAGTCATAGTGTAGCTTCCACGCATCAAAAGACACAATGGTCATGATTTTCAGTGTGTGACAAATCCAAGTACAGGAAACAACACCAATCTCTGTACATGGCCTACCTCAATCTCACAACTCTGCCACCTGTGAGGGACAACATCCTCCTCAAATTCAGCTGCCGTAGAAATTTATCACCACACTCTATCTGCTTCACAATGACATGCAAGTTGTGATCCTCACCAAGGGATCGACCAGAGACTCAATACGAGTGTAAACTGGGGTCAAGCAGACTAACATCATCACTTGAACGCTTTTTTCCATCTTCATTGTTACAACATTCCACCCATCTCCACGAAGTTCTCCACTAGAATGGAGCTAACCTACAGGAGGAGCAGGATACTGTTCAACCTTTGACCCTTGCGGGCCTGAACCAAGACCATTCAAACTTCTGCCATTGAGCTGTAGCACACAGCCTGGGTGCACCCTCTGAGGCTGAACTATAAACCATCATCGACACATTCATCATGGCATATGGAAGAATAGGCCTTAGACTAAACATCGAAAAACAAAGGATCTCTACCCAGTTGCTCCTAGCACACAGCAACTTCCCATCAACCATCAAAATCAACAGGGATCCCTTGTACAATGTCAATGATTTCCCATTCCTCGGGAGCCTCCTCTCAGTGTGACATTGATGATGAAATCCAACACTGACTCCAATGTGCCAGTGCAGCCTCCGCATACATGAGGAATAGTGTTCAAAGTCCGAGATCTCAAATCCAGCATATAGCTCATGGTGTACAGATCACCCCGTGCTCCGTGTACAGCAGACAGCTAAAAACCCTGGAGAGTTATTACCAACACCGTCTTTGATAAATCCTGCAAAGCCACTTACAGATGGACACACCAATGTTAGAGTCCTCTCCCAGACCAGTATCTCCAGTATCGACATCAGGCACACCCAGCTTTGATTGTGGTCCACATTGGCTGCCTGCACGACACAAGACTCCTTAATCAAGTGCTCGACTCTGAGTTCTGCAATAACAAGCGATCACTAGGAGAGCAGAGGAGATGCCACAAGGACACCTGAAAGCCTTCCTAAACACATGCAACATTCCCATTGATACATTGGATTTGCCTGTGTTAGAATGCACAAAATAGAGAAGGAGCATCCCCAAAGACACCAACCACTTTGTGCATCACTGAGTGGAGCATGTGGTGGCCAAGAGTGAGCAGAAGGAGTACACAGAATCCAGAGTGTCCCACCTTCCTGCCTCAAACAATACCTGGGGCAGAGTCTGAAGCTCCAGGATTGGACTATTCAACCAGCAAAGAACCCAGTCCCCTGGAGTGAAAACAGGTCATCTTTTCTCCTGAGGAATTGAAAAGAAAGAGTAAGGGAACACCACTGTCAGTGCTGTGTATTTGGTTTGGATTAGATTAGATTAGATTACATTACAGTGTGGAAACAGGCCCTTCGGCCCAACAAGTCCACACCGACCCGCCGAAGCGAAACCCACCCATACCCCTACATTTACCCCTTACCTAACAGTACGGGCAATTTAGCATGGCCAATTCACCTGACCCTGCACATCTTTTGGACTGTGGGAGGAAACCGGAGCACCCGGAGGAAACCCACGCAGACACGGGGAGAACGTGCAAACTCCACACAGTCAGTCGCCTGAGGCGGGAATTGAACCCGGGTCTCAGGCACTGTGAGGCAGCAGTGCTAACCACTGTGCCACCGTGCCACCGGATGAGGCAGTAAACTGAAACGCATTTGCACACTTGGCTGGATGTCAAAATTTCGAAGGCCAGATGGAGAGGAATTTCTTAAGTGTGTAGAAGACAATTTTCTGATTCAGTATGTGAATGTACCTACTAGAGAAGTGCAACACTTGACCTACTCTTGGGAAATAAGGCAGGGCAGGTGACTGAGGTGTCAGTGGGGGAGCACTTTGGGGCCAACGACCATAATTCTATTTGTTTTAAAAGAGTGATGGAAAAGGATAGACCAGATCTAATAGTTGAAGTTCTAAATTGGAGAAAGGCCAATTTTGACGGTATTAGGCACGACCTTTCAAAAGCTGATTGGAGGCAGATGTTCGCAGATAAAGGGACGGCTGGAAAATGGGAAGCCTTCAGAAATGAGATAACAAGAATCCAGAGATATTCCTGTCAGGGTGAAAGGGAAGGCTGGTAGGTATCGGGAATGCTGGATGACTAAAGAAATTGAGGGTTTGGTTAAGAAAAAGAAGGAAGTATGTGTCACGTACAGACAGGATAGATCGAGTGAATCCTTAGAAGAGTATAAAGAAAGTAGGAGTATACTTAAGAGGGAAATCAGGAGGGCAAAATGGAGAAATGAGATAGCTTTGGCAAATAGAATTAAGGAGAATCCAAAGGGTTTTCCAAATATATTAAGGACAAAAGGGTAACTAGGGAGAAAATAGGGCCCCTCCAAGATCAGCAAGGCAGCCTTTGTGTGGAGCCACAGAAAATGGGGGAGATACTAAATGAATATTTTGCATCAGTATTTACTGTGGAAAAGGATATGGAAGATATAGACTGTAGGGAAATCGATGGTGACATCTTGCAAAATGTCCAGATTACAGAGGAGGAAGTGCTGGATGTCTTGAAACAGTTAAAGGTGGATAAATCCCCAGGACCTGATCAGGTGTACCCAAGAACTCTATGGGAATCTAGAGAAGTGATTGCTGGGCCTCTTGCTGAGATATTTGTATCATCGATAGTCACAGGTGAGGTGCCGGAAGACTGGAGGTTGGCAAACGTAGTGCCACTGTTTAAGAAGGGTGGTTAGGACAAGCCAGGGAACTATAGACCAGTGAGCCTGATGTCTGTGGTGGGCAAGTTGTTGGAGGGAATCCTGAGGGACAGGATGTACATGTATTTGGAAAGGTAAGGACTGATTCGGGATAGTCAACATGGCTTTGTGGGTGGGAAATCATGTCTCACAAACTTGATTGAGTTTTTTGAAGAAGTAACAAAGAAGATTGATGAGGGTAGAGCAGTAGGTGTGATCTATATGGACTTCAGTAAAGTGTTCGACAAGGTTCCCCATGGTAGACTGATTAGCAAGGTTAGATCTCATGGAATACAGGGATACAGAACTGGCTCAAAGGTAGAAGACAGAGGGTGATGGTGGAGGGTTGTTTTTCAGACTGGAAACCTGTGAGCAGTGGAATGCTACAAGGATCGGTGCTGGGCCCTCTATGTTTTGTTATTTACATAAATGATTTGGATGCGAGCATAAGAGGTACAGTTAGTAAGTTTGCAGATGACACCAAAATTGGAGGTGTCGTGGACAGCGAAGAGGGTTACCTCAGAATACAACAGGATCCGGACCAGATGGGCCAATGGGCTGAGAAGTGGCAGATGGAGTTTAATTCAGATAAATGCGAGGTGATGCATTTTGGGAAAGCAAATCTTAGCAGGACTTATATACTTAATGGTAAGGTCCTAGGGAATGTTGCTGAACAAAGAGACCTTGGAGTGCAGGTTCATAGCTCCTTGAAAGTGGAGTCGCAGGTAGATAGGATAGTGAAGAAGGCATTTGGCATACTTTCCTTTATTGGTCAGAGCATTGAGTACAGGAGTTGGGAGGTCATGTTGCGGCTGTACAGGTCATTGGTTAGGCCACTGTTGGAATATTGCGTGCAATTCTGTTCTCCTTCCTATCAGAAAGATGTTGTGAAACTTGAAAGGGTTCAGAAAAGATTTCCAAGGATGTTGCCAGGGTTGGAGGATCTGAGCTACAGGGAGAGGCTGAACAGACTGGGGCTGTTTTCCCTGGAGCGTTGGAGGCTGAGGGGTGACCTTATAGAGGTTTACAAAATTATGAGGGGCATGGATAGGGTAAATAGGCAAAGTCTTTTCCCGGGGTAGGGGAGTCCAGAACAAGAGGATGTGGTGGAGCCTGGTACAATTGCAACATTTAAGAGGCCTTTGGATGGGTATATGAATAGGAAGGGTTTGGAGGGATATGGGCCGGGTGCTGGCAGGTGGGACTAGATTGGGTTGGGATATCTGGTCGGCATGGACAGGTTGGACCGAAGGGTCTATTTCCATGCTGTACATCTCTATGACTCTATGACTCTATTATTTCAAAGAAGGGCAGAGGGTTATCCATAACATCCTGATCGATAGTTAAAAACAGATTCTACAGCAGTATCAAAGTGCTGTTTGTGGAATCTTGCTGTGCGTAAATTGGTGCAATGAATCTTACATAACAACAGTAAATAGACTTCAGAAATGTTTTACTGCCTGTTAAGAAGCTGTTAGACATTCAGAGTTGAGAGTGTGGTGTTGGAAAGACACAGCAGGTCAGGCAGCATCCGAGGAGTAGGAGAATCGACGTTTTGGGCATATGCTCTTCATCAGGTGTGAGGATTGTGGGCCAGGGGCTGAGAGATAAATGGGAAGTGGGTGGGGCTTGGGGGGGAAGGTAGCTGAGAATGTAATAGGTAGATGAAGGTGGGGAGAAGGTGATAGGTTGGAGAGGAAGGTGAAGCGGATTGATGGAAAAGGCAATGGACAGGTCAAGAGGGCGGTGCCGAGTTGGAGGCTTGGGACTGGGACAATGTGGGGGTGAGGAAAATGAGGAAACTGGTGATATCCACATTAATCTCATGTGGTTGCAGTGTCCCAAGGTGGAAGATGACACACTCTTCATCCAGGATCCTTTGGGGGCTCCCTTGGGCCTCACCTTTCACCCCACCAACCTTTGCCATTTGCATCACCCTCCGCCACTTCCGCCACCTGCAAACAGACCCCGCCACCAAGGACATATTTCCCTCCCCATCTCTATCAGCATTCCAGAGAGACTATTCCCTCCGCAACTCCCTCATCAGATCCACAGTCCTCACCGCCCTCATTTCACTCCTGGCACCTTCGCCTCCCACTGCAGGAAGTGCAAAACCTGCACCCACACCTCCCCCCACCTCACCTCCGTCCAAGACCCCAAAGCATCCTTCCACACCTGGCAGAAATTTGCCTGTATCTCCACCAATGTCATCTGCTGTATTCGTTACACCCGATGTAGTCTCCTCTACATCGGGGAGACAGGACACCAACTTGTGGATGGTTTCACAGAACATTGTTGAGACACTTGCACCAAACAACTGCACCGCCCCGTGGCTGAACACTTCAACTCCCCATCCCACTCCACCAAGGACATGCAGGTCCTGGGCCTCCTCCATTGTCAAACGTTTTCCACCCAACGCCTGGAGGAAGAATGCCTTGGGACCCTGCAACCACATAGGTTTCTGCCTCATTCCTGAAGTGTTACGACCACTCAAGGCAATGAGAATGAATGAACTTAATAAACAAACTTTCCGCACCAACAGTTACATCTAATGGAATTGTATCCTTTTGATATGTGTACATATGGATCCCAAATATCTGCCCTAACCATGCTGGTTGGTATGCAGGGAGTCCACTCACAATGTTGTAAAATCTTATGATCATACACTGAGTTCACTGAATAATGTTGGAAAACTGGAAGAACAACCAACTTAAATCTCTGCTCCTACCTCATGAAACTTCAATTCTCCTGCTCCTCGGATGCTGCCTGACCTGCTGTGTCTTTCCAGCACCATACTCACGACTCTGATCTCCAGCATCTGCAGTCCTCACTTTTTCCTGTTAGATGTTCAGTCTTCATTAAAATGTAATATAAATGCAAATATTTCTTTCTATCAATGTTTGCCTCTTCGGCTGTGCTGAAGTTACCACAATAGACAATAATCATTTTAGCAAACTGGAGGTTTCTGAAAAGAATGTCATGTAGTGTCTTTGTTGTGTCCCTCAACCAATTCCTTTCAATGGAATTAACTTCAACAGAACAGTACAGCCAAGACAAACCTAAAAACTGAGAAGTATTCAGCAGACAAACAAATTTGCCCATTTGCTTTGTGCCATAGGCATTTTTTACTCTATGATTCATTGGCTTAATGTTTTACAGATGTTTTCTTGTGGTAGGTTAGTAATAGGCTATAAATATGTAGTTTCACATGATGATTGAGGAGTATTCATGAAAAGAATGGCTAATTTCATTCATATATCTGCTAATGACATATAGTATGTGCTTGCGTCTGCATTTTGTTGCTTATCTATTTTTATTTCACAATCAAAATGCCGGTAACCTGCAATTTCTGATTGAACTGCTCTACATTTTCAGCAGTTTCTGCTCTTACTCCATAGGTACTACGCTGTGGTCTATGCATTGTCATTTTGATTTAATTTCTGCCTTTCATTACCCTGCGTACCTATCGTTACTTTGAGCAATAAGTTTTAGCTTCTTAAAAGTGCATGTGCAGCCTATATTACAATAAAGAAGAAAATAGGAAATGTCATAAAAAGATTGAAGTGCTGCTTTATGCATTCATCTTATCAGAAAAATGAATCATCCAAGGTACATTACAAAGAATGGTATAACAAATAATAACAGAATATATCAAAAATGAAATCATGGTATTTTATTCAATCAATTTTAATGTTTTGAAAGAAAAGTAATTAATATTAGATTTTAGTATTAAATTGGTATTAAATTTGAAAATAACCAGTGACAAGTAAATGCTGGAATTCAAAAAGGTGGGGAAATGATGGAAGCTTTGACTGACTACATCATGGCAATTAGACAAAAAAATCGATTCATAGTGAGAACCTCTTAAGCAAAATACACATCTGATTGTAAAAGGCATTTCAAGGTGAGTCAAGTCCACTTAAGTTCACTGAGTGCTTGATTTAATATACGTGATGTAGGAATTCTGGGCATGTCAATGACATTCTATTCTATAAAAGTTTGCATTTTTAGCTGTATTGAAGAAAAAAGCTGATTTTTTTGTCCTATTATATTCAATATTTTCTTTTCTCAAACATGAGGCAGGAGCAGAGATTTAAGTTGGTTGTTCTTCCAATTTTCCAACATTATTCAGTGAACTCAATGTATGATCATAAGATTTTACAACATTGTGAGTGGGCTCCCAGCATGGTTAGAGCAGATATTTGGGATCCATATGTACCCATATCAAAAGGATGCAATTCCATTAGATGTGACTGTTGGCATGGAACGTTTGCTCATTAAGTTCATTCATTCTCATTGCCTTAAGTGGTAGTAACACTTTTCTGTTCCTTCTGAACATTGCTAATGGAATTCAAAAAATGTAAGGAGTCATTGCTCTGCCTGTTTAAGGACTCTGCATTCTGACTTCCTATCACTTAATTTGACTTTCTGGCCTGGTTCCAAAGCTGATAAAGTATTTGTTTATGCCAGAAGTTATAACTGCTCCTCTTTTTTTGTCTTTTGGTCATCCTCATTGTCCTTACACTTCCATGGTCTTGCAAAGTAATGTTTGGCTTGTGGGTTTGCTGCAGTTATTGGGTGTGTGGTTTTAGTCTACTGACCAGTAAGTATCCATTTCTTGAGGGGGTTGCCCCTTAATCCACTGAATCTGAATCCTAATCACTATTCTTAGTCAATAACATGGTTTTCACTCCTATCTTGACTTTTTCATTGGCACCATTATTTCACAGAATGCCTATAGTGTGGAAGCAGGCCATTTGGCCCATCAAGTCCACACCAACCTTCTGAAGAATATCCAACTCAGACCCACCCCCTTACTCTGTATTTACTACGGCTAATCCACCATTGCCTGCACATCCCTGACACTATGGGCAATTTAGCATAGCCAATCCATCTAACCTACTCATCTTTGGACTGTGGGAGGAAACCAGAGCACCTGGAGGAAACCCATGCAGACATGGGGAGAATACGCAAACTCCACACAGACAGTTGCCCAAGAGTGGAATTGAAACTGGGTCCCTGACACTCTGGGGCAGCAGTTCTAACCACTGAGCAACAAGGTTTTAAACAATTTGTTCTGGAATATGTGCATGATTCCCCTTAGTAATCTGTGTCGCAGCTGTCGGAGTGTGAAGTCTAGTAACTTCTAACCAGCTGGAATAGTAGTCTGCCATGATCAGATGTGTTTTCCATTGAATTTGGAAAAGATCCAATCCCACCTTTTGCCATGGTTTTGTCAGGGAATTATTATCAAAAAATAATAAATGTTCTGTTGGTGTTTGGCTTTCCATTTCCTGGTATGTAGGACAACATACAGAAATCTCCAATTACTTTTGAAATTCTTGACCATTTCATAGTCTATTGTGCATGACTTCTATACATGGTTATTACCATGTCACCTCAATAGATTCTATGATGAACTTCTTCCCTCATAGCGTCCAGTTTTACAAGCTGTGATTAAAGACTAGAAAATCATCAACTCGTGTCACTGCCTTCCTTTGTTTATACTTTTGTAAGAGTTGATCATTTAGATTAGAATTTGACTAATCTTCTTGGCAGAATTTCCTAATCTGAGCATGTGCTACAACTGCCTTTTGTACTTTGTTTACTTATTGTAACTTCTTCTCAGAAATGGCAGCATGGTGGCTCAGTGGTCAGCACTGCTACTTCACGATGCATGGGAGCTGGGTTCGATTCTATCCTTGGGCGACTGTCTGTATAGAGTTTGCACATTCTCTTTGTGTTTGCTTGGCTTCCTCTTGGTGCAGCAGTTTTCTGCCACAATCCAAACATGTGCAGGTTAGGTGGATTGGCCATGCTAAATTACCATAGGGTGTAGTGGGAAGTGCAGGGTTACAGGGATAGAATATGGTGGGTGGGTCTGGGTGGGGTGCTCTTTGGAGGGTCAGTGTGGACTCAATGGGCCAAGTAGCCTGCTTCCACACTGTAGTGATTCTATGAGTAAAGAATTTGTTTTCACTGATGAAAATGATTCTACTTTTGAAATAAAGACAAAATCTTCTGCTTCAACCTGATCCACTGTAACTGTGGAGAACATGTCAGCTGTGAGCTGAGATCTCCCTGGTACAGACTCTGTCATATAGTCATAATGTATCAGTGTGATACTGAAACTCTAGATCTGTAATGGCATTTGACTGACACTTTGAAATCTAATAGTGTCACCATGGGGATGTCAACTGTCTCACTGAAAATTCAATCCTGTCAGGTAGTCTAAGTTTTACTTATCTCCCCATGTTACTGCCAGTGTCTCCTTCTCTATCCCTGTAGAATATAATGTTGTTCTCTTTCAGTTAATCTTCTTGGTGTAGACTGGCTCTATCTTTATTCTGGATATGCATGACAGCTGCTCCTAAGTCTAATCAAAGTGTACCTATGGTCACTGCCATGGGAAATCTGGGAATACAGTATGCCAACAGATCTGAAAGTGTTAATTTCTCTTCTTGCTTCTGAAATGTTATGGTTTGCTTAATAGCTTTGTTGACTTTTTCTCAAAAGATCCTTTAAAAGTTCTGCAATTGTGGTCAAGTTTGCAATGTCTACTTGGTGGACAATTCCCAGAAATCTCTGGACATCATTCACACTCTTTGGTAGTGGAAAGTCATTTGCAAAGACATTAATTGTTGAACACATGCAAATATACTCAGGGATAACAATTCAGGAAATATCAGTGATGGCTTTCATACATCAAAGACCTATATATATAATGAAACAAAGATGCTGGAGATCTGAAATAAATACAGAAATTGCTGGAGAAACTCCAGCAGTATCTGTCAGGAGAAAACAGAATTAATGTTTTGAGTCCAATGACTCTTCATCAGGACTATTTAAAATTATTATGAGGATGTATTATTATCCCTGAGTGTTGGATAATGTGCCCCAAGAATCAAATATACATTTTTGCAAATTAGCACTTCTCATTCAGTGTGAGGCCTGTTCTGCAATGCTGTCAGAACTTTATGAATGTAATGGTCGTACTCATGTTTTATATTGCCACGTGTAAGTTTTTCATCCATTTGGTAAATTACTCCTCTCTCACCTTCCAGAGTGTGTGATATTATTTTGTTACGGTTATGATGGGAGGTATATATTATCTTTCTCTAGTTCCACTACTCCACAGGTCACAACATTAATTTAATTGATTTACCAAGTTATTGATATGGTCAATCACATCTTTTTGATAAATTGGACTTGTATACAACAGGAGAAAGTGAGGACTGCAGATGCTGGAGATCAGAGCGGAAAATGTGTTGCTGGAAAAGCGCAGCAGGTCAGGCAGCATCCAAGGAACAGGAGAATCGACGTTTCGGGCATAAGCCCTTCTTCAGGAATGAGGAAAATGTGTCCAGCAGGCTAAGATAAAAGGTAGGGAGGAGGGACTTGGGGGAGGGGCGTTGGAAATGCAATAGGTGGAAGGAGGTCAAGGTGAGGGTGATAGGCCAGAGTGGGGTGGGGGCGGAGAGGTCAGGAAGAAGATTGCAGGTTAGGAAGGCGGTGCTGAGTTCGAGGGATTTGACTGAGACAAGGTGGGGGGGAGGGGAAATGAGGAAACTGAAGAAATCTGAGTTCATCCCTTGTGGTTGGAGGGTTCCTAGGCGGAAGATGAGGTGCTCTTCCTCCAACCGTCGTGTTGCTATGGTCTGGCGATGGAGGAGTCAAAGGAACTGCATGTCCTTGGTGGAGTGGGAGGGGGAGTTGAAGTGTTGAGCCACTGGGTGGTTGGGTTGGTTGGTGCGGGTGTCCCAGAGGTGTTCTCTGAAACGTTCCACAAGTAGGCGGCCTGTCTCCCCAATATAGAGGAGGCCACATCGGGTGCAGCGGATGCAATAAATGATGTGTGTGGAGGTGCAGGTGAATTTGTGGCGGATATGGAAGTATCCCTTGGGGCCTTGGAGGGAAGTAAGGGGGGAGGTGTGGGCGCAAGTTTTGCATTTCTTCTGGTTGCAGGAGAAGGTGCCGGGAGTGGAGGTTGGGTTGGTGGGGTTGTGGGCCTGACCAAAGTCAGTCAAGACATTTATCCAATCACACTACAGGGTGTTGATCATGCAGGTCAATTGCAGTCAGTCAGTGGATTATAAGTAGGTCAGTAGGGTACTGTTGAAACATTAATTCAGGGGCTGTGCCCATTTTCCCTGCAATGAAACAAAAGGAGGAATTGAGTGTGATGGAAATGAATATAAGAATAACCTTGGAGGAGCAAGGGAGGTTCCCAGTAGTGGGCGGTACGGTGGCACAGTGGTTAGCACTGTTCCCTCTCAGCGCCAGAGACCCGGGTTCAATTCCCGCCTCATGCGACTGACTGTGTGGAGTTTGCACGTTCTCCCCGTGTCTGCGTGGGTTTCCTCCGGGTGCTCCGGTTTCATCCCACAGTCCAAAGATGTGCAGGTCAGGTGAATTGGCCATGCTAAATTGCCGTAGTGTTAGGTATAGGGGTAAACGTAGGGGTATGGGTGAGTTGCGCTTCAGCGGGTTGGTGTGGACTTGTTGGGCCGAAGGGCCTGTTTCCACACTGTAATCTAATCTAATCTAAATAGGAAGTGCAAAGGTCATGAAGGAATTTATTGGACAAGGGTGCTGTGAATCTTTGAATGGACAAGATGCATGCAATGCTGTGGGTCAGACTGCATCAGTCCTGTGGAGATCTGTGTCCTGTGGTGGTATTAGACTGAGTGATGGCCCTGTGAGTATAAGGTGGCTGACAGAAGATAGTAGCACTTATTCTTGTGGAGCGCAGAAGACCATTGATATTCTTGCAGCAATTCTTGCATCCCTTTTCACTCAGACTATTCAGGCTGGGTAGATCTGTTGATGTGGTCCCCTTTGCCAGTTAGTAGGTCAAAAGTCACTAATTTGCTAGCAGACAACAAGCTGGTTTGAAGTGTGTCAACTTCAACAGCAGGAGCATGCAGAATAAGGTAAGTGAACTTGAAGCATAGACAGGTACCTGGGACCTTGATGTTGTGGTCATTTTGGAGATATGAATAGAGCAGGGTCAGGAATGGATGCTGTAAGTTCCAGAGTTTACATCTTTTATTAAGATCAGGGAAGGTGGTAAAAGAGGGGGAGGTGTGGCTTTGTTAGTCAAGGACAGTATAACGGTAGCTGAAAGAACTTTTGACAAAGACTCGTCTACTGAGGTATGGGCTAAGATTAGAACCATGAGCGGAAAGGTCACACTGCTGGGAGTTTTTTCTAGGCCTCTGCAAAGTTCCAGAGATGTGGGGAGAGGATTGGCAAAATGATTCTGGCTAGGAGTGAAAGGAAAAATGAAAAGGGTGGTCATTATGGGGGACTTTAACTTCCCCAACATGACTGAAACTGCTATAACTCTAGTACGTCGGATGGATCAGTTTTTATCCAATGTATGCAGGAATGATTCCTGACACAGTATGTCGAAGGGCCAACAAGAGGGGAGGCCACACTGGAACTGGTACTTGGTAATGAACCAGGCCAGATGTTCGTTTAGTTGTAGGTGAGCACTTTGGAGACAGTGACCATAATTCAGTTAGGTTTAGATTAGCGATGGAAAGTGATAGGTACAGAGGCAAGAGTTATAGATGGGGGAAGGGCAATTATAATGTGATTAGGTAAGTCCTAGGAGACATAGAATGGGGTATCAAAACGCAGGGGATGGGGACAATCAATACGTGGAGCTGGTTTAAGGAACAGATATTGCATGCCCTTGATAGGTATTCCCTGTCAGGCAGGGAGGAAGTGATAAGGTAAGGGAACCGTAGTTTGCTAAAGAAATTGCATCTCTTGTTAAGTGGAAGAAGGGGGCTTATGTGACGTTGAGATGGTTCTGATGAAGGGATGGAGAGTTACAGATTAGCTAGGAAGGACTTAAAGAGAGAATTACGAAGAGCAAGGAGGGGCCATGAACAGTCTTTAATAGGTAGAATAAAGGAGAACCCTAAAGCTTTCTATAGGTATGTGAGGAATAAAAGGATGACTAGGGTAGGACTAGGGCCAGTCAAAGACAGAAGTGGGAAGTTGTGTGAGGACCCTGTGGAGATTGGAGAGGTGCAAAACGAACATTTCTCATCTATTTTCACTCAGGAAAAAGAGAATATTGTAGAGGAAAAGGCTGAAATATGGGCTATTAGACTTGAAACAATTGAGGTTAGTAAGGGGGAGGTGTTATCAATTCTAGAAGGTATGACAGTAGGTAAATCCCCTGGACCAGATGGGATTTATCCAGGGATTCTCTGGGAAGCTAGGGAGGAGATGACAGAGCCTTTGGCCTTGATCTTTGAGTCATCATTGTCTATAGGTTTAGTACCAGAGGACTGGAGGATTGCAAATGTTGTGCCCTTGTTCAAGAAAGGCAGTCGAGATGTCCCAGGTAATTATAAACCAATGAACCTTAGGTCTGTTGTAGGAAAAGTTTTGGAAAGGATTATAAGAGATAGGATTTATACTCATCTAGCAAGCAACAATTTGATTGGAGATAGTCAGCATAGTTTCATCAAGGGCAGGTCGTGTCTCACAAACCTAATTGAGTTTTTTGAGAAGGTGACCAAGCGTGTGGATTAAGGTAGGGAAGTTTACATGGTATACATGGACTTCAGTAAAGCCTTTGATAATTTACACATGGTAGGCTTTTGCAGAAAATGCAGAGGCATGGGATTGAGGGTGATTTGGAGTTTGGATTAGAAACTGGCTTTTTGTAAGAAGGCAGCGAGTGGTGGTTGATGGAAAATATTTAGCCTGGAGTCCGGTTACTAGTGGTATGCCACAAGGATTTGTTTTGGGATCACTGCTGTTTGTAATTCTTATCAATGACTTGGATGCAGGCACACGTGGAAGGGTTAGTAAGTTTGCAGATGATATTAAAGTCTGTGGAGTGGAAGAATGTTGCAGGTTGCAGGGGGAGTTTGATAAACTGCAGAATTGGGCTGAAAGGTGGCAAATGGAGTTCAATGCAGATAAATGTGAGGTGATTTGCTTTGGGAAGAATAACAGGAAGGCAGGATCCTGGTTCAATGGAAAGATTCTTTGTAGCGTGGATGTGCAGAGGGATCTTGGTGTCCATGTACATAGATCCCTGAAAGTTGCCACCCAGGTTGATAATGCTATTAAGAAGGCATACGGTGTGTTAGGTTTTATTGGTAGAGGGACTGTGTTCCGGAGCAGTGATGTCATGCTGCAACTGTACAAAACGCTATTGTGGCCTCACTTGGAACACTGTGTATAGTTCTGTTCAGCCCATTACAGGAAGGATGTGGAAGCACTGGAAAAGGTGCAGAGGAGATTTACCAGGATGTTGCCTGGTCTGGAGGTAAGGTCTTATGAGGGAAGGGTGAGGGACTTGGGTCTGTTCTCATTGGAGAGAAGAAGGCTAAGAGGGGATTTAATAGAGACATACAAGATGATCAGAGGATTACATTGGGTGGTCAGTGAGAGTCTTTTTCCACCGATGATGACATCAACTTGTATGAGGGGGCATAGCTGCAAATTGAGGAGTGATAGATTTAAGACAGATCTCAGAAGCAGGTTTTTTACTCAGAGTGGTAAGGGTGTGGAATGCCCTGCATGCCAATGTAGTTAACTCAGCCACATTAGGGGCAATTAAACAGTCCTTGGATAAGCACATGAATGATGATCGGATAATGTAAAGGGATGGGCTTAGATTAGTTCACAGGTCGGCGCAACATCGAGGGCCGAAGGGACTATCCTGCGCTGTACTGTTCTATGTTCTACAAGGACTGCTATCCTCTCTAATGTCCCATACACTAATACTTACAGGTCCCTGCCCCGAAAGCCTTTCTCTGCAGCATTGAGTGTTGAGCACTCCAGTTTGAGAATTAGTTCTTGCCTTACAATTTCTGAAGTGCTCTGCAGCTAGATTTTAAAGATCATGCCAGAGGCTTCTAAGTCTGAAATCCCAGCAGTGGCAAGCACTTAAGTCCTTCTGGTATGTGATTTCTGAAGTAATGTGTCCAGTAGCTTGCTTGCATACGTAATGAGGTGAAAATTAGATGACTGCATGAGAAAATTTGCCCAGGCCTTGGTGGACTGGATGCCATGAAAATCAGTCTCTGCTAAAGTCAAATGGAAATTCATCCTGTAATTTTTATTGCACATAATGACTAGTGTGTCATCCACTCAAATATCAGACTGAAGTGTAAATTACAACACTGATGTGTTTAATGAAAAGTAATAAAACTAATACATATATAGCTTACATAAATAGCTATATGATAATTATGAATGCTGCACATTACTTACTGTTGTGCCAAAAACTGTGCTGAATTTATGTGATAATGCAATGATATACCATTTAGTCCATGGTAAGTAACAATTCCTTTGAAAATTTGATCTACATTTTTACACCAATTGCCATGCTTCTATAGTGATTTACTCTTGCAAATCCTAGTTTCATTGTTCTGAATTCTTATTCTACTGTTGGAACATTTTAAATTCCTAAACAAAAATCAAACATGAAATGAACACTAAAATTACTTTGTTGTCAAATCAGTTGCATTAATGTTATTTTGTCCTTCAAAACGTTTTGATTATTATCATGTTTTAAAATAAATTCAAAGTTAAGGAGCTATATCTAATAAACACAACTTACGCACATGTAATAGAACAGAAATTTAATGAAATGGTCATCCTAGTTTACCAGAAGCAGAATTTTAGAAAAAACAAATGCCAGTACAGACTAAATCGCCAACCACGTATCTCATCACACTGTCTGGTACAACAATATAATTACATCCTGAGCCTTTGGCGAGCAATCTCCATTTCCTTAGCAATAATTTCCTTAAATTGTTAAATAAACTTAATTTTCACATTATTATACAGAAAATACATTTTAGCATGGCATTTGAAGTAATGATTATAAAGAGCATTCCTGGCAATGCTCGAGACAGGTAAGGTTAATCAAATTTTCTCCCAAGTAAGCAACAGAACAGGAATAAAAATATTTAACAGATTCTTCCAACTGTGTGCAGACATCATATTACTAAAATGTTTACCATTACTAATCACTGCACTTTACCATTTAAATACTGAACTAATTTAATGTATTTAACTTAAAATCTGGCATAAACAAAACAGACAATTGAATCATCTCCTTCTACTTATGAACTGAGTTCATCTTTTGAGATAAACCATGAATTCTCACAAACTATTCACTAGTCTACAATTAATACAGAATCCATCATTAGCCAGCAGGCAAAGAAACACAGAGGAAGTTCCAAAGATGATTTGTCTATAACTTACAGCGTATTTAAACAAATTTAACACAGAGGTCTCAATTTCATAAACTTGAATGGCTTTGAATAGAATCAATGTTTGGCAAAATGTCACATAACAGTTACTCTTTCTGGAGATGCTTGAAGAAGTATTGTTGAAGTATCATTTGTGAATTGGCTCTTTTCCAAACCCTTGCGTATTTTCCTCAATCTTCTCTTGATACATGGAAGCAACAAAATAAGTTTCCCAAGGATAACAGTGAAAGGCAGAATAAGAGCTAGTATAAAGTTTGGCGGCATGTAAAATCTGTAGTACTGCTCCTCAAAGGCTCGTTTCCATCCATAAATCAGAACATGGAAGGTGCTGATAAGAAGGGCCACATAACCAAGTGTAGACTTCAGGAGAAAAAAAGAGATATTACTTTCTTAGTAAGATCTATTGTAACTATTTTTTTCACTATTCACTTTATGAAATGCTGCTCACAATGTTTCTCTAAATAGTAGCTTTTAGTTGAATCATATGCTGTGAGGCACGAATATTAATACATTAATTCTGGATCATGTGCTCTTCTTTCTAAACATGACACACAGGTCCTTTAAATGGAAACAATGTAGGAATCCATAATGCATCAGTTTTTACAGGATTAAAGAACTATAGGAGGAAAATAAAAGAGTTTTGTCCATGATGCATTATTAATTGGATTCAATCTTGCTGCTCTTCCAAACTTCCAGGATTGAAACTAAGGGCAATTTGATAAAATATTTATGGTGGTATCAAAGATGGTCTTGCTGACATTCATGTCACACACAGGTTTAGTAGGCTGCAATGATATACTTCCACCTGCTAAATATTGGTAAACATTTAATGCAATTATGTGCTTATTATCCACTATTTACCTCTGGATTTCAGGATAGTTATATAGGTTTTAAGCACATAAAGGTACACTCTTTTTAAAGGTGATGGAAAGTCTGCTTTCAGAACTAGAGAATATTCTTGCTGAAGATTATAAAAACCCAAAAATTGCAATGGTGGAAGATGTAATTTTGTCTCATGGTATCTACATTAATACCCTGTTTATAACTGGTGTTTAGAATCATCTGGGTCAGATTTTATTAGATTAACATATGCATTTCTGAGGTATAATTTCTATGTAATTCATTTATTACAAATGATAATGGATTTATTCTCGTATAGCTGGAACTGATGAGACAACTGTTGTATTATGCTGTGCAGGCTTTAAATGTTCATACTTTGAACACTGTGTTTAAATGAATGCAGGAGAAAAATAAGTAACAGTAAATGAATCCAAGAATACCACAGTAGGGGCAGAAATATCCTCTGTCTTGGGAAATCTTCAGTTTCAGTGTACAAAATTGTGAGATTGCAATAAATTCACATAATATCACAGTAATAATGCTGGTTGGATATATGATTACTGTGGTACAATACTACACATACACAGGTGAGACTAAATTCTTTTAAAAACTGGTTTTGCTCAGCCATATCACTTTTTCCCTAATGTTCTCTTTGCCCATTACAGACAAAATCATTTTTTTTCTCGTCCTGTTTTGCTACTAAAGGTAGGCAGAGGCAGGAGCATGGCTCCCACAGCTGTTCCCTGCCTGAGCTCCCAGTGTTCCCAGCAATTCCTGAAGGGCTTTTGCCTGAAACATCGATTTTCCTGCTCCTTGGATGCTGCCTGATCTGTTGTGCTTTTCCAGCACCACATCCTTGACTCCCAGTGTTAGTCCCAGTCCATGATCTGATCAGCTCAAGTCTCCTAGATTCCTGGTTACTGGGGTCTGATATACCTCCTATCCCAAACTCTGGGGAGAAGAAGTGTTTTCAATTTTGTTAGTCTATTTATCTATAATGAATATATCTCAAAACCTAATCAAATAATTCAATAAAATTCAGTACACAGCTACAACATGGCTTAAAGAATAACTGAAGTTATAGATCCAAACCCTGGAATTCCTTAAAGGATCTTTTAACATTGGGAGAAAAGATAAATTGACTTCTTTGAGCAATGTCATGTATTATTTTATTTAGAATGTTTTAATCGTTTTAGAATGTTGCAGGTTGTTTTAGCTACTTTGATGGCATTTGTCACATCTATCAAATGCAAGCAGAGTTTTCAGTGCATATTGTTGAATGTGGATTGGCCTGATATTTCCTCAATGAGATGGAAGATTATAATAAAATATTAAAAAACCTTTGAAGTTATAGAGTGCACAGCCACACAGAGAAAAGTCACAAGGAAGAGATGCGTGATTGTAATAACAGTGTTAACACTGAGTGCTATCTTCAAATGTTTTTTCCTAATTCACCATTTAACTTTTATTTCAACTATTCTCTGATTTAATTTATTTTAACTAACATCCTTTCCTTACCTTTCATTAACCAGCTGTCAACTCTGAAAGTAAGATTGCTATTTATCTCAAGGCTACACATATCATAGATTCTAGAGTGCTACAGTGTAGATGCCAGCCAGGTAGAATAATTTGAGCTGACAGCAGAGAAAAAGACCATTCATCCCATCATGCTTTTGCTAGATTTGTGAACAGCTATTCAAAATGGACCCACATCCTAACTTCTTCTCCATAATCTTATGAAATAGTCCTCTTTAATTGCATTTTGTAATTTCTTAGCAATTGATTCCACAACCCTTTCAAGCAACATGATGGAGTCTTAACCTTCCATATAAATTTAGACTGATTTTTCCCTTCATCCTTCATCTAATTCTTTAAATTTATGACATTTTCTTCCTCATGTATTTTGGCAGTCAAATTAGAAAGGAATGCAAATAAGGAAAATACACCCGAACAACACTGTTTCCACATTTACACCAAGTAATACTGAACAGCAGGGACATTCAAATATTCTTGAGCATTCATAGTGTTATGCCAGGTTTCCAAATTGGCAGAAAAATTGCATTTTAAAATGCTTTTGAGAATACTTGGGTTTTCATTTCAATATTGTATAGAATACAAACACTTTCCAACAATTCAAATAGTGTGAGACCTCCCAAAAGGGCATAGAAGCTCAACCAGACTGATCCCAAGAGGAATTTATCGGCCTTGCTGTCCCAAGACACCTTCAATAATTTCAGTGTCATAAAATTTAAAAACAGGAAAGAGGCTTTTTTAAGAACATCTACCTATTTGGAACAACAGAAGTCCAAAACACATCAACACTGAAAGACTTTGAAGAAAACTTATAGTTTTTAATTAGTGATGTTTCTTATTCTCAATAATAGACCAATTTCTCCATGATAAATTCCAGGACTTAAGGATAAGCAAATCAGAGCAGGACTTATACACTTAATAATAGGATCCCAGGGAGTCTTGCTGAACAAAGAGACCTTGCAGTGCAGGTTCATAGTTCCTTGAAAGTGGAATCGCAGGTGGATAGGATAGTGAAGAATGCGTTTGGTATGCTTTCCTTTATTGGGCAGAGCATTGATTATAAGAGTTGGGAGGTCATGTTGTGACTGTACAGGACATTGGTTCGGCCACATTTACAATATTGCATGCAATTCTGGTCTCCTCCCTATCAGAAAGATGTTGTGAAACTTGAAAGGGTTCAGAAAAGATTTACAAGGATGTTGCCAGGGTTGGAAGATTTGAGCTATAGGGAGAGGTTGAATTGGCTAGGGCTGTTTTCCCTGGAGCGTCGGAGGTTGAGGGATGACCGAATAGAGGTATATAAAATCAGGAAGGGCATGGATAGGATAAATAGACAAAGTCTCTTTCCTGGAGTGGGGGAGTCCAGGAGTAGAGGGCATAGGTTTAGGGTGAGAGGGGAAAGATATAAAAGAGACCTAAGGGGCAACTTTTTCATGCAGAGGGTGGTACAACACCTCACCCTAGTTCCAAACTTCCAGCTCAGCACTGTCCCCATGACTTGTCCGGACTTGTCCTACCTGCCTATCTCCTTTTCCACCTATCCACTTCACCCTCTCCTCCCTGACCTATCACCTTCATCCCCTCCCCCACTCACCCATTGGTACTCTATGCTACTCTCTCCCCACCCCCACCCTCCTCTAGCTTATCTCTCCACGCTTCAGGCTCACTGCCTTTATTCCTGATGAAGGGCTTTTACCCGAAATGTCGATTTCGCTGCTCCTTGGATGCTGCCTGAACTACTGTGCTCTTCCAGCACACTAATCCAGAATCCATATATGGAATGAGCTACCAGAGGAAGTGGTGGAGGCTGGTACAATTGCAACATTTAAAAGACATCTGGATGGGTATATGAATAGAAAGGGTTTGGAGCGATATGGGCCAGGTGCTGGGAGGTGGGACTAGATTAGGTTGGGACCGAAGGGTCTGTTTTCATGCTGTACATCTCTATGACTTTATGTGAGTAAATAACCTCACACCAATTTCATTATTCCATTTTACAATAGTTTAGTTTTAATTTTCGGAAACTGTTGGAGGATGGCAATGTCTTGAAATGTAGCATAAATTAAGAAATAGAACATCAGCAGCTTGAGTTCATTTAGGCATCTGATTTTAAAATCTGGACGAGTGAATGGCAATTATTCTGTTATCTATCTCAGCGATTTCTCTCAGCTTAATGTATCTGTGTATAAAGGAACTCTGTTTTCAACTATATTCTTTGAAAATCCCAGCAACACCTGTCCTCCCCATAACAATCAGAGAGGTACATCAAATCAGAGTTGTATACTCTAATTAGAAGATATTTTCTCCAACCAGAAAAATAAAGGAGTGCTTGATAGTAATTTTATTATAATCCAACTGAAGTAGAAGACTGAGATTAAGACATAAGGATAGAATTCTAGCATAAGCATGATGGGAGCTGTCAGCTCAAATGAGTCTATTTGGCAGGCATCTAGAATCTATGATATGTGTAGCATGAGATAGATAGTGATCTTACTTCCAGATTTGATTGCTGGTTAACGAAAGGTGAGGAAAGGGTGTTATTTGAAATAAACTAAATGAGAATAGTTGAAATAAAAGTTAAATGGTGAATTAGGACAAAAAAACATTTGAGAGGGGCACTCAGTGGAGTGATATCCCTGCCATTATTAACACATAGAGGAAGTTTAAACTATTCTGTGCATTTGAATGGGAGCCAGGCAGTGAGATACCATTTTCTGACAGCAACTGCTGCTGGTACTGTCCTGTGGTGCTGCCTGTAAATAATACCTAGCATTATGTTATGACCCATTATCTTAGTGGATCATCGTAAACCAGGCCTTGCTGTTCCCAAACTCATACCAAATGTTAGAAGGTATTTTCTAAACTATATGCAGTGCCCCAATTTACCTGACTTTCAGACCACAGGAACATAGGAACAAAGTAGGCCATTCAGCCCCTTGAGCCTGTTCTGCCATTCAATGAGAACACGGCTGATCTGTGGCCTAAATCCATATACCTGCATTTGGTCCATATCCGTTAATAATTTTGCTTAACAAAAAATATCTATCTTAAACTTAACATTAACAACTGACAAAAGTTGATAGAAACTATAGACCAGGTTTAAGTACTGAACAAAAACTATTAACTATTTGAAGTAATTAGAGTATAGCTACTGATAGACAATAGACAATAGGTGCAGGAGTAGGCCATTCTGCCCTTCGAGCCTGCACCACCATTCAATATGATCATGGCTGATCATCCTTAATCAGTATCCTGTTCCTGCCTTATCTCCATAACCCTTGTAAACAGATATAAATCATTGGTATATAAAACTACTAATTAAAACTATAATCCCCTTATAAAATCCCCTTTACACACACACACAGACATGCCAGCCAGTGGGTTTTGCTTCCAATTCAGATGTTGAGATGATTTTTCTTTGCTTGGCCAGACCCTTTGTGTTCAGTTTCCCTTCTCTTTTCATTGGTTGCCTCCATTGGTTGTAAGAAGTACAGAGTGACTGATTCACTTGAAAAATGTCTAAGATTTATTAACTCAATACGTCTCACAGCAACACTGCAGGAAAGGTAATTGGTTTTCTTCACGTTTAATCTGAGTTTTTACAACAGGCAGCTTCCCCTGGGGAGATCAATTGCATACATTTCTATGTCTTTATCTCTCTCTGTGTCTCTGTAACTTGTTTCCAGTTCCAGCCTGCTCTGTTGACTGAGAACCAATTGGCTACACTCATAAACAACCTGTCGGTTCCTAATCATTTGCACATAGCAGGAATCCATTGTCACACAAAAAAGGTTCACAACAGATAACAAATTCCTTGCCGTGAAATTATGCAAATATTGAGATAAATTCCTAGATTTGAAAAAAATTCTTTCTCACTGCAGTCCACAGTTTTTAAAGACACAAAAATTAAGACACTGAACAGTAAAACCGACAAATTTATCTTCTCCTTTTGTGGGGTTAAGGGCTAATTATAACTTTAAATATAGCTCCTGAACATGTGCATAAGATGATATGTTATCGTGACATCAGATTACATTGTACAGGATCCTTGGTCTGTAAGGTTACAGAAATGTTCTTTTTATATTGTGATGTTCAATAAAGCCCATCAATGTTCACTTGATGGTGGACCTGATCTTACTACATGGTGGTAATGTTGACAACACAAACAAAACCTGAGGCAAATAGCAAATCACAGAATCTGTACAATGTGGAAGCCAAAGACCATTCCACTTAGAACCACCCCCCATTCTATTCTGTCATCCTGCATTTCCCATGGCCAATCCACCTAACCTCCACACCTTTGGACTGTGGAAGGAAATTGGAGAACCCAGAGGAAACCCACACAGACACAGGTAGAATGTGCAAATTCCACACAGACTGTCACCTGAGCATGGAATCGAACCCAGGTCCCCAGCACTATGATGCAGCAGTGCTAACCACTGAGCCACCATGTTGCCCCAAATATTGTGTGGAGTGAAGCCCAGCAGTAATACAAAGATATGGGTAAAGTACAAAGTGAATCCAGCCTAGGAATATGTGGAAAGAAAGTCAGAAAGATGGCTTATCAGCAACAGGGAGCATTGGATGAAGGACATCAAAGACAACCTAGGTACCGTAGTGAGGGACACCAACACAATACTGACAGAATGTGCAAAAGGCATGCAGCAAGGAACACAAAAAGCTGTAAGAAAGCCAACCAATAGATTACTATAGTTGGAGATCTTTACAGAGAGAGAAAAATGTACAAGAAAGGAATACAAAAAAAAGTGCAGTAAAGTAAAAGAAATCAGTCACATTTGTCCACATATTGAGTACACTTGACCATGGACAAACTTTATCAGATCCTCTGGATTATGCACAGATTCCAGACCAGGCCTTGAATTGGAACAAATGGAACCCATGGTTTAGCTGATAGCACACTGCTTCAAGTATCAGTAAAAACATGGACAAAGGACAGATCAATTTACCGTTGTGTATGACTGTCAGCATTGGCAATACCATTTTTATTAAATAGGGCAAAAATAAAGAGATTGCAAAATATCATGATATATAACACAGGCTTTTGATTCCTGTTTTAGGCAAGTAAAACCATCTTGTACACCACAGTTTAAACAGAGCAACTAGGAGCCAGGGAAACCACTGATTCATTCATAAATATGTATCACCTCACAGACAACTGTTAATTTGGATCAATGAACAAAGTTCATATGGGACCATATAGCATTAGGGTTACTTGATGAAGCTTTATCTGAACTTTTACAATTTAAAGATTTCACATTACTAAAACCATTCAGATTACCAGACAGGCTGGTCTTCGTGAGGAGAACAAATCTTTGATCCAAGGGGGACAAAGAATAATTTGTTTCTCATTTCCTATGCAGGCAAGTTACTTAGTTGCTGACAAATGGAGGCCCTTGAATGGCTGTTAATTGACTACTTAAGGGCCTAAACTGGTGATGAGTTGAGAAGGTCTCACAAGGACCTTCCTGTCTGGCAATTAATGGCTGAGGTGGCAAGAAAAAGGTGAGTATCTCTCCATTATTGAAATGAAGAGAGACTGATAAGCTCTAAAATGCAGAGAATCTGAGTACATTAGTGCATTGATGAGCCAGCTCACTCATTATATATTCTTCTCACCACTAACAGATGGGGCAAAACTGTATCCTCTGTAACAGAAAGTTCAAATGCTGTCTCCTGCAGATCCTACTCATCACCATAAATACTCTTGCACAAATGCTGAAATACCAATTTTGATATATTATGAAATGGTGTTGGAGGATGCAGAATCACTGTGTGATTTTATGAAGTTTGATAATCATATAAAGCTTGGCAAATGGCAGAGTTTGATCCACCTTTTAGTATATACATATTTTCTCTTAACAGTCAACTAAGCACTGCCCTCACTGTTGAATGTAGATTATTCTTCTGCAAAGCAGATTGGAAATAATTTCAAGAAATTAATGGATGTCCTGGGCTAATGTTTACTGGGAGCCAAGAGATGGACTAACTGTGCGGTAAGACAGGAACAGAGGCGTAGAAAGGCATTAAATGGGCATAAGTCTTGCGTGTACATCCAGCAAAATTTCTTATTATAAGAGGCAACACTCTGCAGAGTATAATCTCATGAGCTGCTGTGTTGCCTCGTAAATAATTTCTCCTAAGCTTTTCAAAAAAGGGGAGAAAAGATTTGGGTTTAAGTTAATGTAAAAGGGAGCTTTTAATATTCATGGGTTCATACTATTCAGAGGAATATAGCAGCAGTGAGAATTAAAAATGGATAAACGTAAATCTTTAGAAGTGGAAGACATACTAATAAAGCTGTAATGGAAAACGAATGAGAGTCTGAATTTTATATCAAAAGGCATTGAATGCTATATTTGGGCAAAAAATTTGTTTGATGTACTCCAAACATCAGAGTACATAAAATAACCTAACACTGCAACTGCTGCAGCTGAATGGAAGCTATTCCAAATGAACAGCCAGTCAAAACTTTTTCTTAAAGTTTCCATCTTCCTTTTTATTAGAAAAGATTAATCATGTCTAGACATGTACATGTTTAATACATTTTATTTAGAACTGTTCCTTCACAGGATGTGTCTATAGCTTTCATTGCCCATCACTAATTGCCCTTGAGGTGATATTAAGCTGCCATCTCAAATTGATAGCCATGATGTGGAGGAGCCGGTGTTGCACAGGAGTGGACAAAGTTAAAAATCACACAACACAAGTTATAGTCCAAAAGGTTCATTTGAAAGTACAATCTTTCAGAGCGCTGCTCCTTTATCAGATAGCTAGTTGGGCAGGATCATAGGACACAGAATTTATAGTAAAAGATCAAAGTTTCATACAACTGATACTATCTATTGAACAAACTTAGATTGCTATTAAATCTTTAATCATTTAGAATGGGGATGCAGGTTTTGATTAATATGGAAATCCCAGAACTTCTTTCAAGTCACAGTCCTGTGATAATTTATGGTTTTATCAGTATTAAAAAAAAGGTGACATCTAAGCTCAGACAATGCATTAAAGGTGTGAGGTTAGAGTCAGTCTGTGTCTTAACTTGGAGTTAGACTGGTTTTATTTCCAAAGTAGGAATTTATAAAATGTCACATGGACTGACTGCCTACAGATTGTGTGCTTTTTGAACAAAATAGAATATGTCTGCAAAGACAAATCTGCAAATGCAAATTTATCATATAGACTTATCTGGGTGTGTGTGAGAGAGAGGGAGAGTGAGTGTGAGTGTGTGCACATGTGAGAAAGTGTGTGTGTGCGTGCTTGATATGGTGTGTGCACAAATGTGATAGAGTATATGCCTGTGAGAGGACGTGCGTGTTACTGTGAGTGTGAGAGAGCGTGTGTATGAAAGAGAGTCTGTGTGAGTGTGATTATATGTAAGAGTGTGTGTGTATATATGTGTTTGTGTGTATGAGTGTGTAGTGGGGTCACCTGTAGTGTGACATGACCCAACATCCCGATTGAGGCTGTCCTCATGGTTATCAGCCTCTGCTCAGCAACCCTGCATTGTTGTGTATTCTGAAGTTCGCCCTGGAGGACGGTCAGCTGAAAATCAGAGGCTGAATGTCCTTGACCACATACTCACTCTTTCTCGCTCTCACACACACACACACAAAGCTAAGTCTGTGCAGAGAATTTGCATTTGCAGATTTGTATTTGCAGATATATTCTATTTTGTTCAAAAAGCACACAATCTGTAGGCAGTCAGTCCATGTGACAGTTTATAAATTACTACTTTGGAAATAGGACCAGTCTGACTCAAGGTTAGAACACAGACAGACTCTAACCTCACACCTTTAATGAACTGCCTGAGCTGAGATGTCACCTTTTTTTTTATACTGATAAAATCTTAAATTCTTTTGGGATTGTGACTTGAAAGAAGTTCTGGGATTTACATATTAAGCAATCGAAACCTGCATCTCCATTCAAAGTGATTAAAGACTTAACAGCAATCTAGTTTTGTTTAATACATTGCATTTGTTGAATGACACTGATCTTTTACTATAAATTCTGTGTTCTATGATCCTGCCCCATTAGCTACTTGACGAAGGAGCAGCTCTCCGAAAGCTTGTACTTTGAAATAAACCTGTTGGACTATAACCTGATGTTGTGTGATTTTTAACTTTGAATTAGTAGGATATGTATAACATAAAGATTGTTTTCTACAAGTATTCACTCTCAATAGTTCATTGTATCTTACAGTAGCGAAATCTTGTATGAACTCATCTAATTCAATAACGTTGTTTACAGAAAGAGATCTGTCAATCCTACCTTTTCTCGCTTATATGTGACTCAAGATCCACAGCAATGTGGTTATCTCTTAAATTTGTCCTGAAGTAGCCTAACAAACCCCTCAGATATAGCAAACGGCTTCAGAAAAGTCAATAAGGAATGGAACCAGGCCTATAAGCCAGCATCGATTTGGCACTGGAAATGAGAGATTTTACTCTCAGGACTGTGGACTGTGAACACCTCTCTCCACAGATGCTGCTGGACCTGCTGAGTTTCTCCACCATCAGTTTTTAGTTCAGATCTCCAGCATGTGTGCTACTTTGCTTGCTTTTCTGTGTTTTATCCAGTGCCACTTTTCTTCCAGGTAAGCACATCTTGGTGCTGCTCTGCTCTTCTCTCAAATAGGATTTATATTTTAATCTCTGTGTATAGAGTCATAGAGATCTACAGCGCAGAAACAGACCCTTCTGTCCAAGTCATCCATGCTGACCAGAAATCCTAAATTCATCTAGTTCCATTTGCCAGCACTTAGCCCATATCCCTCTAAACCTTTCATGTTCATGTACCCATCCAAATGCCTTTTAAATATTGTTAATATCCCAGCCCCCATCACTTCCTCTGGCAGCTCAATCCATACATGCACCGTCCTGTGTGTGAAAAAGTTGTCCATTAGGTCCCTTTTAAATCTTTTCCATCTCACGCTAAACCTCAGCCCTACAGTTCTGGACACTCCCAACCCAGGGAAAAGACCTCGTCTATTTTCCCTATCCTTGCCCCCCCTCATGATTTTATAAACCTCTATAAGGTCACCCCTCAGCTTTCGATGCTCTAGGGAAAAAAGCCCCAGTCTATTCAACCGCTCCCTATAGCTCAAACCCTCCAACCCTGGCAACATCTTTGTAGATCTTTTCTGAACCCTTTCAAGTTTCACAACATCCTTCCCAGAGGAGGGAGATTAGAATTGCACACAATATTCCAAAAGTGACCAAACTATGAATCTGCACTCCAAGATCTCTTTGTTCAGCAGCAGTCCGCAGGACCTTACCATTAAGGATATAAGTCCTGCCCTAATTTACTTTTACAAAATGCAGCACCTCATATTTATCTAAATTAAATTCAATCTGCCACTCCTCTGCTCTTTGGCCCATCTGATCAAGGTCCTGTTTTACTTGGAGATAACCTTCTTGATGGTCCACCACACCTCCAATTTTGGTGTTATTTGCAAACTTACTAACTATACCGCCTGTGTTCACATCCAAATCATTTATATAAATGATCGAAAAGCAGTGGACCCAGCACTGATCTTTGAGGCACATCTTTGGTCACAGGCCTTCAGTGTGAAAAGCAACCCTCCACCACCACCACTCTCCTCTACCTTCAAGGCAGTTTGTTCACATTCATTGCTTTCTATCCCCCTCCTTGGTGTTTCATCAGTTCTTGCTTTCATAGCCTCACCTCCTTTTTCAGTGACTGTCTCTGGCTCTGACTTAGCTAATGTTTGTTCCAACAGATATTCCATCCTTCATGCTTTGAATCCACCCAGGACTACAGCTATCTCCGAAAATTAAATAGTCTTAAGATAGTAACTCACACAATATCTTGAGGTCCACACTTATTGTCATGCACCACTACATGCATACTCTTGACCTCTGTCTCCATCAGCACCAGCTCATGTTATCTCAAAGTTGTTTACTCCCTCATCCATTTCACTCTTCACTTAATTTGATGATTTATTTAATAACATTTTATTTTCCTTTTAGCTTTTAAGGAATGCCAACTGCAACAACTCACAGATGCTGATGCCCTCTGGATTTTTTCTCTCCTTCTCTCTGATCCATCTCTTCTTCTACACCCACATCTCATTGTGTATTCATCATACTGTCTGATCTTTCCCTCTCTGATGCCAAATGATCTGTCCTCAGCAAACAACCTTTTACCCCCTTCCAACTCCCCCTAAACGAACTTTGTTGGAACTCCTTATCCATCACTACTGTATCCACTTAGGCATAGAGCTGTACAGCATGGAGACAGACTCTTCAGTCCATCTTGTCCATGCCAACCAGATATCCTAAATTAATCTAGTCCCATCTGCCAGCATTTGGCCCATATCCCTCTAAACCCTTCCTATTAATATACTCATCCAAATGCCTTTTCTTAGAACCAACTCCAATATCCATAGGTACCTGTAATGAAACATCAGAAACACCCAGCTGTGCAGGTTTTCTGCTGGATCAACAGCTGTGCAGGTTTACTCCTCGTTTGTTTCACCTCCCGCATGCTTTCTGCTCTCTAGCTCTTCGTCCTTTTTGAAACAAAAGCGTTGGTGTTTTGATCTTTTCTTTCCCCCAAAGTTCCAAAACAATGTAACAGGTTATAAAACAATAATAACTGCTCCAAAAATTCGAGGAAATCAGCTCCTACACTGAAAATACCTCAAAAAAAAAGGAGCAGCTCCTGCAGCCACAATTTTTCCCTGTCTTCCATTTATGATTACCCAGAATGTCTCTTTGGAAACAAGTCCTTTCCCTAATTCATAGAATATTTCACCCATCTCCAATACTCCCCCTCCATCCAGACCAGCATTCTGGTTTCTTAACTGCATTTGATCACTTTATCGAGAACTTTCACCGTGACACAAACTGACTTAATTTCTCAGCTCACCTTTCCTACTCTCAACTTTTTCCACCTGAATTTGTTGAACTCCATTCCCTCAGGTCTAATTTTCAGTGCGAAGCTGTTCTCGTTTGGTGTTCACAGGCTGAGCGCCAATTCTCAGACTCTTTCTCCTATCTTCTCCTGTACCATGAACTCACTACTAAACATCAAGCTGTTGGTTCCAGGAATGCAAATGACCTCATCACCTCTGACAATCTCCCCACTAAGTTTCAGGCCTCATTGATCCCCCAAACCTACACAGCCTGCTTCTGTCAACTGTTCAAAATCCACAAATAGGACTGAACTAGGAGACCCATCATTTTAGCCTATTCCTGTGCTGTCGGTCTTATTTCTTCCGATCATGATTCTACACATTTCCTCTTGTTCCCTTGGTTGCAACTTACATTTGTGATTCTTCTGATTGCTTTATGTTGGTTCCATGACTTCTAGTTTTATGGTCCTAGCCCTTCACCTAGATGTGTAATCCTGCTAAACTTTCATCCCCCATCAAGATGGTCTGAAGACTCCGCTTCTTCCCTAAAGGTTTCATGCAGGTTTTACCATGAAAGTCATTATCGTCCCTATCCAAAAATAGCTGGCTTGCCTGGCTGTGTGAGTGTGCAAATTCTGTGATATTATTCTTCAGAAACCTATGTTCTGCTCAGGCAGCTACAATCAGACAGATAATTCATGAGAAATTACACTCATAGACTAATGACAGCATTGGAATATGTGTAAGGGATGTGTCTATACCATTTAACATTCAAAAGGGACAAAAGATATGCAATCATGTACAGAAAATAGACTACAATTTTAAAGATTTTTAAAAAAAATTACCTTAATTTATTCTGTCTAATAAGATCAAGACAGTGCGGTAACTTGTTATGAAATCCTCGAAACAGGTCACTCATGCAGCACTCATTTTGTTTATAGGCATATAGCCTATCAATGTATTTACGGCATCTATAATAAGACCATAAGAAATAGGAACAGGAGTATGCCATTTGGCCCAACAAAACTGCTCTGCCATTCAATAAGATCACTGTTGATCTGACATTCCTCACATCCATGTTGCTGCCCCTTCACTGTAACTTTTGATTGCCCTACTGATCAAGAATCTATTTATCTCAGCCTTAAATATGTAAAAGATCCCTCAGCTCTGTATGGAAAGGAGTTCCAAAGACACTCAACCCTCTGAGAGAAGCAATTCCTCTTCATCTCAGTTTTAAATTAGCATTCCTTAATTTGGAGACTATCTCCCTTGATCGTAGACTCTCCTATAATGCAGTATAAAGAGAATTGCTCAACTTAAATTCAATTTGAACTTAAATGAGCTCTGTGAACAAAGCATTCCCCAATTGTACAGTTAAGTGCTGTGTACATCAGACATCTGGCCTGATAATATGAGACTCCGGTAACTGATACATTGTATGAATCCAACTGTGGCGTTCAAAGCTCAATTTTAATTTTACAGCAACATCTGTTAACTCAAAATACTTAGAACTTCAGCAGGCATATAGTGCTTAACTAATAATTTGTTAATAATACTGAGAAAAAATAATTAACAAGTTGATCTTTTCCTTACCCACTTATATAACCGGAATCTTTTGCTTAGGAACTGTAACGCGATTTACCTTTATCAAAACGAAAATGTATTTGACAAATACTTCAATGGTTTTGGTTAAAATGTACAAGAAAGGATGAACAGTGCATTCTCTGAAGGCTTAAATCTGAAGTGCACATTCAGATACAATGAGGAGGTATCTTCCAGTGTAGCAAGTTTAGTAGTGAGAGACATTTAATCAACAGGAAGTGGGCAAGTTAGTATCCTGCCTCCTTCCTGATTCAGTCCAGTTTAGGCCCTGAGACAACCTTTCTACCCTCATGTCTATTGAGGTCCTCAACTGTGCAATTAGTGTTGGCATGTTAAGCACTTGAGTAGCACATGATGTTGGACTCTCTTTTAAAAGAGGCGACCGAAGGCTCTCAGCCAGTTGCTCACACCTCATTGTATCCACAAGATCCTACCAAGTAACTGCAAAATTATCTCAGTAGTTCAATAGCTTTAATTTTGAATGGCAAACGGATGAAGAAGATAATTTTACCAATCTTAGCCCATCCAACCAGACAACTTAATATCCATTCTAAGGTTTCTTCCTTCACTACATTACTTTAACAATGTTCATTCTTTGCCAAATTTTCAGCCCTAAAGTTATCTTTTGGATGTGTGAATCTCTGTCCCTTCTTGCAATTTTAAATCATGTTCATGTTAATGTTTGTATTTCTCTAACGATCTTCTTAAGCCCTGGGCAAACACTTTTCTATGCCAGTTTAATGCTGAAAAGTACACATTCTTTCAGTCTTTCCTGATAATTCAGTTCCCAGACATCGACAATCAACCTCCTTGTCTCTGCTGCAAATGTCCTGATGACTGCAAGACAAAATGTAGCAAGACTTGGACAACATCCAGGCTTGGGCTGAAAGTAGTAACTAAGATTCATGACATCATAATGTCAGATAATGACCACCTCCAATAAGAGACAATTTAACCACCACCCCTTGACATTCAATGGTGTTACATCACTGAATCTCTGAATATTAACATTCTAGGGGTTACCATTGACCAGAAATTGAATCGGACTAGCTGTATTAACCTAGTGGTTAGAAGAGCAGGTCAGAAGCTATGAGTACTACATCAAGTAACTCACTTCCTGACTCCCTTAAGCCTGTCCACTATCTACAAGGCACAAGTCAGAAGTATATGGAATACACCCCATTTGACTAGATGAGTGCAGCTCCAACAACATTCAAGAGACTTGACATCATGCTGGAAAAACCCTCCTTGATTTTTTATGAGTACAAAAACATCCAATCCCTCTACCACTGACACTCAGTAAGTGGTAGTGTGTATCATTTTCAATATGCACTTCAGAAATTCACTGAAGATCCTGAGACAGCACCTTACAAACCCACAACCACTTCCATTTAGAAGGACAAGGGCAGCAGATACGTGGGAACACCAGCAACTGCAAGTTTCCCTCCAAACCACCTTCGATGGTCCTTCTCTATCACTGGGTCAAAATCCTATAATTCTCTCCCTAACCTACAGCACATGGACTGCAGCAGTTCAAGAAGGCAGCTCACCACCACCTTCTCAAGGGCAACTGTGGATAAATAAATGAGGGGCTAGTCAGCGATACTGACATTCTATGTGTGAAGTTTTTTTTTCCAAAAAGAGACTTTTTATCAGCAACACTTATTTGGAATATTTATCATTTTGTACTTAACCGCAGTTTTAAGTCATTTGTGCTGTAGAAAGCTTTCACCTCGTCTTTAAATAGAATCTATCACACTGAAATAGGCCATACAGTCCAAGTAGTCCGTGTCAGTGTTATGCTTCGGTTCAGCTTTCTCCCAGTTTATGAACTATTCTCCACTGTGCCATACATTCCTTTATGGTCTTCTTCATATATCAAGCCTTTCTGCGGCACAGTGGCTCAGTGGTTAGCACTGCTGCCTTATAGCGCGAGGGACCCGGGTTTGATTCCAGCCTCGGGTGACTGTCTGTATGGAGTTTGCACATTCTTCAGTGTATGCATGGGTTTACTCTGGGTGCTCCAGTTTCCTCTCACAGTCCAAAGATGTGCAGATTAGGTGGACTGGCCATACTAAATTGCCCATAGTGTTCAGGGATGTGTAGGTTAGGTGCATTAGTCAGGGGTAAATATAGGATAATAGGGTAGGGGAATGGGTCTCGGTGATTTACTCTTCTGAGGGTCAGTGTGGACTTGTTGGGCCAAAGGGCCTGTTTCCACACTGTAGGGATTCTATGATTCTTAAATGTAGCAATGCCAGTTGTTTTGATCAATCCAAGTAGCAGGAATTAGGGGAGGAAACTGCCTTGTGGTATTCTTACTGGACTATTAATCCAGTGATGCAGGTAATGTCCTGCAATCTCACAACAGCAAATTTGAATTCAATAAAAATTTGGAATTAAGAGCCTATGACCATGAAACCATTGTTAAATGTCAGGAAAACCCACCTGGCTCACTAATGCCCCTTAGAGAAGGAAGCTGCCATCCTTACCTAGTCTGGCCTACATGTGACTCCAGAGCCACAGCAATGTGGTTGACTCTTGAACTGCCCTCTAGGCAATTAGGGAGGGCAATAAATGCCGGCCTAGCCACCAACACTCTCATCTTGTGAATTAATAAAAAAATGTTTTTTCACCTCCGCTCTTGTGTTGGCCTGGAAATGGGACAAGTGCTATTTCTTCTGATATGCATTTTCTTGTAAAATTTTCAGAAAATCCATTTTTTGTCTTCTGCAGAATCGATAGACTGGATTCTTTGACTTGAGTTTTTGCATGTGAATGAGTTCAGTAGTGGGAACCTGGTTCTTAGCTGTTCATGTTTGTTCCAAAGGCAACTGCCCATATAAATTAGCAGCTGTATCCACTCATTGTAGGATTTTGGGGAGGTACTTGTCAGAAACCAGAAGTGTGCAGTTTAGACCTTATGATAGCAGATTTGAACCTGGAAGTTCATTTGGATAACCAGGATATCCTCTCACAGAGGGAAGGCACTCTTTTGAATGTGGTTCCAGGTTACTTTTATGAGATGTCAAGTGCTCCTTGGGAGAGGTAAAGCTCCATTTGGAGAGGTCAAGTGCACGTGGGGACTGTTAAACATTGAAAGAAATGCATGTAAGATGTACATAAACGCACTGAAACTGTCAAGGTTTTCAGAGAACTGTGAAGGTATGAAAGAACTCTTAACAACACATTTGAACTGTCAAAAGTTTTCAATGAATGTAGTTTTTATCTGCCTACTAAAAAAATGTGCAGTTTTGCTACTCTGTTGCTATGCTCACATCTGGCTAAGGGCTATAATTATACGACTT
This sequence comes from Chiloscyllium plagiosum, assembly GCF_037043375.1. Classification (NCBI taxonomy): domain Eukaryota; kingdom Metazoa; phylum Chordata; class Chondrichthyes; order Orectolobiformes; family Hemiscylliidae; genus Chiloscyllium; species Chiloscyllium plagiosum. Next base: position 79,950,080 of record NW_028270143.1, read on the forward strand.
GCATTGCAACCTAACATTATCACAGTGTGGTGCCTGTTAAGTGAACACTTTAATTGTCAGCTGCAATTGGTTATAGAATAGAAATATTTGTTTTCATTATAGAATAAGTACCAAGTGAAGTGTTTGTTTCCATAATAGATTAACTGAAGAAATTTTGATATATTGAATACATTTTAATCACTTAGTACTTGTTTTAAATTGTAACTTCATTTATAATCACAGCACTTAATTTTTTGACAGCATTGCTTCTGGGATCTGCCCAAGGTCAATACTAGTTCGGCTGGAATGGTGGGGTCATGGGAAAAGAATGGTGGGTAAGGGCCTATGTCGGCATGACTTGGCTGTAAATCAGCATGGATCTAAAGGAAGATGGGATGAATGGGACTATGAGTTTGCATCAGGGGTATGAGTGGTCATGGGGATGAGTGGAGGAGCATAGAGTAACATGAAGGCAATGAGGAGTTATGTGGTTAGGATTAGAATTATGAGGGGTTATGAAGCAAACTTCCTTCTCAGCTTCATGGCCACGCAACTGCTGGGAGGTTCCATGCATTCCAATTGGTATGGTGATGCATTAACTTCCTTCTATATAAGGGACTGCCATACTCAGAGACAGTGAGGACTGCCGATGCTGCAAAGTCAGAGTCGATAAAATATGAAGCTGAAAAAAGCAGCATCAAAAGAGCAGGAGAGTCAACATTTCGGGCAGGACCCTTCATCAGGATTGGGGAGGGGGAAGGGGGCTGAGAAATAAATAGAGGGAGGGGGTGGGATGGTGATAGGTGGATGCAGGTAGGAGGTAATTGAGATTGGTCAGCGGGAAGGATGGAGCGGGTAGTGGGAAGATAGATGGATAGGTTAGGTCAGGTCAGAGGGGTGGGGTAGGGTGGAGAGTGAGGGCTGGATCTGGGGTGAGTTGGGGGATGGGAAGATTTGGAAGCTGGTGAATTCTATGTTGAGGCCATAAGGTTGTAAGCTCCCAAGGCAGAAGATGAGGTGTTCTTCCTTTCACCTTGGAGGTCCTCACAGAAGGAAATAACATTTCAGGGAACATTGGTATGAGGTGACATAGGTTGGCATGAGGGGTAACACTGGAAGCATTTTTTGTTTTAAACATATTTTTCAAAAATACCATCAACATGGTGCCTGTGCAACAAGACCAGCCTTGTGTCTAGCTTGCCTCTGCACCCAGCAGCCTTAACTCTCATTCTAATGTCACCCAGTCTAACTTTCGGCCACCCTGGAACAAATCAGACCTTCCAGGCCACTTTTTCTCTGGTTTGGGATGTCCTGACTCTGTGCTCCTAATTCAGAAGTGAAAATAAGCCTCACTATTTGAACTTGAAAGTCTGATGCAAGTAGCCAAGTTGAGGAAGGGTTGGAGGATGTCACTCCCAACTCAAAAATAAAAGGGCAAGTGTCCTCCTGAGCTGCTTCTGCAGTACGCTTGCTCAAGTTACAGCAGGAGTCTGCAAGGGACACCACAAATTGCTGGTTTGGGTTCTTCCTAAAATTAGACTCACATTTCATGATTACCCATCTATTTTGCATCTTGGAAAAAAGACAGGAGTTTTAAAAAATGCTTATTGGCTTCTCACTTGCTATTGGAAATCATCTACTTGCAACAGATAAACCCTTCCAACCCTCTTGGTGTATATTTCCACCTAAATGTTTGTAAAGCAATGGACAATTTGAAACAATGTTTAAAAATAGCAATTAGATTAAATTCAAAAAGTTGCACATAATTAATAAATGAAATGAAAGACAAACATACATGAATAAAGTTGAACTCCCTCCAATTCAATGAACTGCTGACTGAAGGGATAGATGTAACTGCCAGCAATGAGAGAAGACCCAGACTCATAATTCCAAAGGAAATATACATTTCCATTCTCCATACCTCCTCTTCATTCCAGGAATTTTCAATGTTGATGTGAACCTATGAAACAATCACAATAAGTCCCTCAGATCAATTCAGACATTTATTTTCAAACCACCCACTTTAATCAAAGCTTGTAAATTCATAAAACTCTCAACACAGATGACATAAATTAGCTTCACCACTGGACATCTAACAATTAATAATTAAATCAGTGCTAAGATCATAAATTACATATTTTTTATACAAACAGAATAATTTGCAAGACACTATAGGAATAATACTTCATATCACAAGGTAAACAATACATAACACCTGGTTTATTGTGTCTTCTTATTTTACTGTACTTTAAAGTATGTTAATACATGAGAAGTAGAGATAATTCTGAAGAAAGTGATGAAATATTGGGTAAGCACAAGACTAAATTGGAACAGAAAACACTTGATTTCAAATTATATGCCCTGTGGGCACTGAATTGTTATGAACTATATTCCAGGCAAAACAACGGCTTGTCATTTGGATTGCAAAATTTAATTTCATTCTGTTCCTATTTCTAGCACCATGGGTGAGTTAATGTATGAAATGGCAACCACACTAAGCATTCTTATTGTGGCATGGGCACTAAGAATGTATGGTATAAACATGCAGAGTCAGCAGATGATGACGTCAATCAGCATATAATACTGAGTTAATGTCAGCCGTGCCCTTATCAACCACAATGCTCCAGCTAATGCTATTTCACATTCACATGTTGCTGGTCAGCCATTCAGCAACAGGAGTGATCACCAGTAGCCCCAAACTGAACGCTTATTTAAAGGTACTATTTGAAGGGAGTATCAATGGGTTAGTTGCTGGTTAATTTATTCTAGCTGCTGCTGTGTTTTGCCTGCAACCAACTTTGGTTGGTAAAGTCGACAAGTCAATGTGTTGAGGCTTACCTGTTATTTGAGTGGTTCAGAGTTTTCAGAATCCTTAGTACACAGCATAACATTGAGATTGAGGAGAAGCAGGACAAGTTGCTTAAACAAGGTGGAGGAGAGGAGAGTAACAGCTCTCAGCAGGAGGCCATGTGTACCGAACATCTTCAGGAAGTAGATCTCAATATCAACCTTAGCAATGAGTAGTATGTGCAATGTCTTCATTTTACAAATGGATGCCCACTGAAATCTGCCACTTGGCGTTAGGTGATGGACTGTTCCAGGATGTTTCAAGGCTGGAGTAGGCAACATTTCTAATATTTCTGCCTACTGCTCTTTAAGGGAGGTCACCGACAAGCTGTAGCCAGAGTCAGAGTAGGGGCAGTGTGCAAGTAGCTTTGCCAGGTTAGTGGGCTTGGCACTGGTACAGCACCTTAAGTTGTGGGTAAGGCACTTTACAAATATGAGCTATATAAGATTGTTACGTGTCTGAATTATTTAAAAATTTCTTGAGTCTGCCTCATAAAAGGCCTGGTAATAACATGGTTGTTAAGGATGAAAAGAAAACCCTGTTTGCTCGCTGGAAAGAGGATGTAATGTATTTGTACTTCAAGACAATGGCATCAAAATCTGTGTTCAGAGTGGTTAGAAAGCTATTGTCTAATGTCCCAGGAAGGTGTTGAGAATATGGGCTGTAAATAGCTTTAAATTGTCCATTTGTTTCTGATATAGAGAATAATTGGGCTCTCAGGGATAGCTAATTAGCTTTACTGCCTGGATACAAGGTTCCTGTGATTTGCATTGCCATAGAATTTTGAAAGGGATGGTGTTTCCAAGACATTCCTGAAACTCTCAGACATTGACAGTTGGCCAGAAATTAGGAGAGGAAATAACCATAGGCTGAAAGTCTCTACAATACACTCTGCAGAACAAAAATGCGGCTTACAAAGAAGACAACATTTGTGATAAGTTGCAATGAAACTGGAGGTATCACTGGGCTTGCAGTAAAGGGGGAATCACAAAGAAAAACCCTCACCATGAATGATAGTTCTGAGGTTAAAAGTTAGCAGACTGTGAAAGCAAAGGAACAGAAGTAAGAACTGGCAACTATGAATCACTTTGAACTGGGTCCAGGAAAATCCAACGTCTGCCTAAAGAATACTGTATACCTGTGAATTGTGTTTTTTTCAGTGTTGCATTAAAAGTGAAAGGGGAAATTGGAAATTTCTGTTCTGCTATTTAAAATACAAGCTGCCCAGTAAAATAAAGCTTCATTTTTCGAATGGTATAATAAAAATCATTAAACATGAAATCTGAACATGTCATCTTATCAGACTCTAGATTAGAGTGGTACTGGAAAAGCGCAGCAGTTCAGGCAGCATCCGAGGAGCAGGAAAATCGATGTTTTGGGCAAAAGTCCTTCATCAGGAATAGAGGCAGGGAGCCTGCAGGGTGGAGAGATAAATGAGAGGAGGGTGGGGTGGGGAAAAAGTACCACAGAGCATCATTTTATCAGTTGTCAATTGGAAGTTAGAAATTTTTTTTTAAAGTTATTGGTCGGTGACAAGGATCATAACAACATCAAAATGTGGAAATGAATCTCAACCACTAAGGGTTCAATTTCCTGAATGTCCAGTTGGTATCTGATCAGGCCCAGCACAAGATACAGGTGAATGCCTTGTATCCTGGTGGCAGTCATGAACCTTCATTACTCACTAGTTTGTGGTGCCACTTTCCAGAAAGGCTTAACTGACTGTGGTTTGGGTGAATCTAATTCTAATTCCACATACAACATTTTCACATCTTGTTTTGCTTGTTACATTCCAGTACTCTCTAAATTGAAATATATAAATAAAATTCACAACAATCACTCCAAACCAATGTAACAAAAAAATCCATCCAATATTCCACACAATAGCCAAATTAGTATACTGTCTTCACACTTGGATTGTGATTATATTTGTCAGTCCTGATGCTCTTATGCAATGCTATCCCAGTGGCTATAGCACTGCTGCTGTTGAAGGCTACTAACTTTCAGTGATGATTTGGAGGTGCCAGTGTTGGACTGGGTGGACAAAGTTAAAAATCACACAACACCAGGTTATAGTCCAACAGATTTATTTGGAAGCACTAGCTTTTGAAGCACTGCTCCTTGTGACAACCACCTGATGAAGGAGCAGTGCTTCGAAAGCTAGTGCTTCCAAGTAAACCTGTTGAACTATAACCTGGTGTTGTGTGATTTTTAACTTTGACTTTCAGTAAGGGAGACTTGCAGGACAACCCAAGAAGCTCTGGTCCTAGAAATCTTGGCTTGAGACTGGAATATATTTATTCACTCTCCTCCTTCTTTCTTAAATAATGGGATTATATCTGCTAATTTCTAATCAGCAGGAACCTTTCCACAGTCTATAGACTCCATCATTCCATCCAGTTTCTCTATTGTTAATTCCTTCAACATTCTGGGATGAAGCTCATGTGGTTCAAGCCATGTAGTTCAACTCTCAAATCAGCTTTTTTTTAAAGTTCCATGGTGTATAACTCTATAATCCTAAAGTCTTTTAGTTCCTAGTTGTGAGTCTTTTCATTGCATTTTTTGTTAAAACGTTTGTAATTACTTTGATAAAGGCAGATACAAAGTAACTGTTTCATGTCTCTGCATTTATCTGTTCGCCAGTATAAAGGTTCGTGACTCATTTTAATGGACCAATATTTGTCCTTATTAACTGTGTTCTTTTCATGTATCGATGGAAGCTTTTACAGTCAACCTTTTTTTTGCTAGCTAGCATTCATATTGTGTTTTCCTTTTCTCTGTCAGTTTCTTGGTTGTCCTTTTCTGGTTCCTAAACTGCTTCCAATAATTCAGGCTTACCATTATATCTGGTATTTTTATAAGCCACATCCTTTGATCCAATCTTTCCCTCCTGTTTTGTGCCTCAGAGATTTGTTCTATTTCGTATTTTTTTTAAAAAATATTAACCATTGTCTGGTCCTAGACCAAATTTTTCATGTATTTTCCTCAATTTACCATAATCAGCTTGCCTTTCATACCATCATAGTTTCTTTCGTTCAAATTTAAGATCTGACTTTCAGAATGAATTATGTCACATTCAAATTAAATGCACCATTATATCTCATTATGATCACTATTTCCCAAAATACTCCTGCTCAGTAATCTTTAGCCTTTTCTCATTACATAACACTAACTCCAAAACTGCCTGATTCCTAAATACTTGCTCAGACCTCTGTGCCAGACAACCATTTCACACACAGTCCATTAATTCATCCTCCACAGTCATTGCGCTGACTTGGTCAACTCAATCTATATGCAAATTGATGTCACCCATTGTTACTAGTTTACTCATGCTATATACATCTCTAATTTCCTGATGTATGACATGCCCTACATTAGCATAATGGGTTGAAGGTGTATAAACAGTTCCTAGCAATGTTTGCTTCTCCTTGCTGTTTTTGGTTATCCCAAACTTACTCTGCAGCTTGATCCTTCAAATTAAAATTCTCTCTTTCTACCTCTTATTAGGGGTAATACTCTGCCTCCTTTACCTTTTTGCTTATCAATCCTAGATGTAGAATATCAAATGAACATAGGTTCAACTGTTCAAATACTCTAAATAAGACAACCTCCTTGTCTCTCGATTAGTTGAGTAAGCCTGCTCCAAATGCAATTGTGTCCTTCGTTAAATACAGAGACCAAAACTATTTTGGCTTTACACCACTGCAGCAAAGCATCCCTGCTTTTGTATTCCATTTCCTTTGCAATAAGCAACATTATTTCATTGGCTATAGTTGCACATCAAGTTTCTGTGAGTCATGTACTAGGAACATGTGTTCACTGGTACATCAGAGTTTTGCAATCTCTTTCCATTTAAAAAGTACTTTCTTTTGCTAAATTTCTTGCCAAATTGACACTTTCTGACATTATACTCCACCAAGTAAATTTTTGCTCATTCATTTAACTTATCTATATCTCTTTGCAGTGCCTATATTATGATAACAGAGACACTATAAATGGCTTCATTGGTCAGGATTGGGGCTGACAGAATTATCCCAAGTTCTCACTTCTGCTAGAAAGTGCCAAGGTGTGGATGTTGGCTAAGCACAATAATGATCTCAGCTGTAGTACTTCCAGTGGTTAAACATAGCTTATGCCACAATTTTTCACAGTGAACTTCACAAAAGCATGAGTTTTCCATTTGTCTGGGCCAAGTATTTGAGAACACGCTGTTCAAAATATTGTGTTTCACGCTGTGCTCTGCATTGGGGCGGCACAGTGGCTCAGTGGTTAGCACTGCTGCCTCTCAGCGTCAGGGACCCAGGTTGATTCCAGCCTTGGGCGACTGTCTGTATGGAGTTTGCACATTCTCTCCGTGTTTGCGTGAGTTTCCTCGGGGTTCTCCGGTTTCCTCCCACAGTCCAAAGATGTGCAGGTTAGGTGGATTGGTCATGCTAAATTGCCCATAGTGTTAGGTGCATTAGTTAGGGGTGAATGTAGGGGAATGGGTCTGGGTGGGTTGCTCTTCAGAGGATCGGTGTGGACTTGTTGGGCCGAAGGGCCTGTTTCCACACTGTAGGGAATCTAATCTAATTGGATTGTTTTTTTCATTTTGCATTGGAACATGTAAGATCCTAGATAAGCTTATACAGTTAATTTTGAGAAATAAGTCTTTCCCAAGATGGAAGAGTCAGGAATGATACCCAGGTTATTGCTTGGTTAAGATTATTCAGCAATTCCTGGGGGGTCAAGCTTGGCCTCTGCCTAAAGTTGATGCAAATAAATGAAGTTATTAAGTGGTATGAGAATGAATTATTCTAGTTTCCCATCTCATTTTCCCCTATCCTTGTTGAGCAGCCCCAATGTAGAGATGCTGAGAATAGATAACATTGTTAACCAGTTTCCAGATTCTCTGTGAACTGTGTGCCAGCTGTGGCCAGGTGTGCCAGCTGAAAATGAAGCATCAACTGTGTGCCAGCTGTGGCCAGGTGTGCCAGCTGAAAATGAAGCATCAAAAGTTACACTTCCATATTTTTGGTACTTCTGGCCCAGGACATTTTCAGCTGAGTTTGAAATCTACTGGTTTACAATTTCTGTCCACAGCTAGGAAGTCTTGGTCACACAGTCAGATTCAGGTTTGCAGAACTGCAGCTGCTCTTTTCTTTGCTGGGCCTAAAAAGAGAGTAGTGAAGGCAGAGAATAGGCAAAAGGGGAGTGGAGGTTTGTGAACATATTTTCACTTGGTCGCCTTATGGCTTGTGAGAGCTTGTTTAAAACAGTGGAATCAATGGACTGGGAATTGGCCAGCTAACATGTTGACCACAGCAGATTAATGATCCAGGGCCAGCTTGAAAGCAGGAAAGATGGTAACATCATCTCAGGAAATGAAGGGAAGAAATAAGGTAAATAACATAGGCTTTTAAGAAGAAGCTAGGCTCAGATTATTTGCTTTACCTGTTGATAAGCCATATTGAGGAAGAAGTATCGTTCTGAGCGACGCATTGGAAGGCAGAGACTGTAGATGGTGTGAACTGAGGCAAAAAAGAAACTCAAAAGCCCCAACTGCTTACGACACTGCAGCCAATGTTCCAGCCAGGGAGGAAAACGACGATATTTAGTTCCAGAATTCAGCTGGAAAGCAGATGCCAACAAACCTGCCAAGTATACAAGTGAGAGGAGAGTAATCGCAACCACAGGCAAGGTCTTGTTCACCATTTCAATTGGAATTTTATAGAAGTCACTCTGTTTGTTCTTCACATAGGGGTGAACAATGTCTCGGATGAATGAATATATATAGAAGAATATGGATAAGCCAATTGCCACAAGCACGGGGCCTTTCCAGAGGGTAAAGAGATGAAGGGGCATGTTTTCAATCTCCTTTGCTGAAGCCAATGTTCCCATATCAACTGGGGTAAAGTCCAGCTGCCGAACAAGTTCAATGATCTGCTGCCGGGCTTCCACCACATTGCTGCAAATGTAAATCTGATAGACAACAGACAATTAAAAAAAGTATCAATGCTTTTGAAGGCAACATTTTTTTAACATAATCATTAAACACAAACTTATTTTTGTGCTGACCTATTGCAAGCTAAAATAAAATTTTAGATTCTTAAATCAAGAATCACAGTAACCAAGTCACTTTACCACAATCTTCTTTATAAACAAAACAAAGAGAAAATATAACAACAACTTCACGTATTTTAAAAATATTAAGAGATTTTGTTCCATTCTTAATTATAGAAGACTTTTGATCAGAAAAGAAAGACCTAACTTTAGGAAATGGAACTGAATTTATCTGGCAAAAAATCAACGAATTGTAACATGGAATGCAACCTTCTGTTCTCGCTGCCTGTGAACCAGATTTATAGTAGGGATGGTGGTTAACCTGAATCGACCACTTTCCCATCTCCACCATAATTAATGTCTGGACAGGAACGCCTATGATCAACATTCCTACTTGTTGCCAATTGAAGTACTTTAATTACCATTCTGTCAGACTACTCTTCAACATTAGTGAGCTGATGCAAGAGTTCAATGACAGTGCTTTCAAATGACACTTCCAAAGATGTAACTTGCTCACTGATGCTCAGTTTGAATACGACCACACCAATTGGCTCCTGACCTCATCACAGCCTTGGTCCGAATATGAACAAAAGGGGTTGAATTCTAGAAGTGAAATGACAGTGACTGTTCCAGTCATTAAGGTAGCTTTTGACTGAGCGTGGTATCAAGGGTCCTTTGCAAAATTGGAGTCAATGGGCATCAAGGGGCAAACCTTCTGCTGACTAGAGTCATACCTGGCACAATGGAAGGTGATTGTGGCTGCTGGAGGTCAGTCATCTCAGCTCCAGGATATCTCTGCAGGAGTTCCTCAGGTTAGTCATGTAGGTCCAATCATCTTCAGCTGCTTCATCAATCAACTTCTCTCCATCATAAGGTCAGAAGTGGGGATCTTTTACTGATGATTACATAATATTCAGCACTTCCGTGGGTTGGGGGGCATATCATGGTGGCTTTTTGCTAAATTTCTATTCCACAATGTAATGTGAAGATTTTGGTTGCAAACTTTACAGTTGGATAAAGTTATATACTACAGAGCTCCATATTGTAGCACTAATGACCTCCTTCAGAAACTCCATGGCACATTGTGTCAGGGCAATAACATAAATTAAATAACATCAATTAAAATTAAATTTTTTGATATTTCCCACAGGTCATTTGTTCATGCATCCTACATAGATATCACTGTTTTGAGAGTCCTTGAGGCCTGACTTTAAATGTGAAGGTAACATGGGAGAGCACAAATGCAGTATTGTTAGCAAGCTCAGCAAGAACTACAACCTCCAGCGGCTACCACACACAGCCTCCAGAGGAAGGAGCAGCAGGTGAAGATCTCCGAAGAAGGTAGAGGAGACGAGTTAACTCCATATCTACAGACCTTACTATTATTTTCTACAGTTCTTGGAAAGACAATGCGGCTGCTAGTTGGGTGCCCCAGGCCACGATTATTGAACTGTGCGATCTACTGGAGGAGGTCTTGTGTTCAAAAGGATGGGATGGCAATTCCAGCGGCTATCACATCACAACTACCTTGAAGTTTTATGCAAACGGCTTGTTCTAAGGAGTAACTGGAGAACTGTGCAGCGTCCCCAATTCTTGACACATAAATGCATCTGAGATGTTATTGAAGATATTTTCTCCAGATCACAACTATTCATATCCATCTCCCATGACAAGGGGAGTCAATCAGCTTGGGCAGCAGGATTCTCAACCATCTCTGGTTTTCCTTCGGTGCAGAGCATTATCATCTGTACCCATGTTATTTTGACAGTGCCCTATCATTGACCTGCATCTCCTTGTCAATGGAAAAGTCTTCCACTTCATCAATGCTCAAGTTATATATGCCCATTAATGCCAGGTTTTGGGTTTAGGCACTAGATATCCTGAGTGCTGCAATGGTATTTATATACTAGACAGTTCACCAGTTTATGTTTCCTTCAAGATCTTTGGAGCATACAGGAATGGCTGCTGGGAGACAAGGCTTTCCCTGTTCAAAAGCAGAATGAGAACCTTAACGGGAGAGACCTTCAAGAGCGCATAGCAGACAATGCATCATTGAGCCCAAGAGGTAAGAGAGAACCTAATTAAATCCACTTCCAGGATGAATAGCCAGGTTTCAATCTTATTTAATTGTGTTAATATGGCAAGCAGCCCCTGCTTAGTACAAACAACACGTGGATCTTGCTTTTGTTGCAGTCTCTCACCTTTTCTGTTGCTGAACAAATATTTCACGATCCATCTGAGTGTGCACTTCATATCTTTGAACCTACTTTCAAGCTTCCACACATTACAAGTCCTACTGACCATTACGGAAAGAGCAGCAGTGCATCAGTACAGTAACATTATTAGTGCCAAGTTTAGGTAGTTTTTAATGCTTCAGTTAACATATCTATCTTAGTTTGCAGGAAAATCTCTCATGATATCTAGCAGGTTGAATATAATACCAAGGTATTTTCTTTTGACCCTTCCACTATCGGCTAGCCTTCATAGTTTCAGACGGAACACAGATTGCTAGATTGCCCGACAGCTGGAGTTGAGAGAAGCAACTTTGTGCAGCTTTTTTTAGCAGATCACTGCGTTATTAGGGAGATGGACATGTGAGTTCATTGTACATCTTCTAGCCTTGAATGACAGTGTGCTCCCTTAAAAAGATGATGGACAGAATGGAATTTTCCCTCCAGTGGTGTATGTAATTATCACTGATTCCGTACACTCCTTGATATGATGGGGGTAAGCATGGAATGATGTATGCCAAGCCCTAGTACAATAATTGCATATTGTGTTTGCCTCAGTGTCCACCTTAAATGCAGCACCTTGGCTGCAGTCACTAACATCACAGCTCAAGGATACCTTCGTCTGAGGCTATCTGCTGTCAAGGAGTTGGTTGCTTGTCAGTTGCTAAATAGAGTCATAGAGATGTACAGCACGGAAACAGACCCTTTGGTGCAACTCGTCCATGCCGACCAGATATCCCAACCTAATGTAGTCCCACCTGCCAGCACCCGGCCTATATCCCTCTCAATCCTTCCTATTCATATACCCATCCGGATGCCTTTTAAATGCTGCAATTGTACCAGCCTCCACCACTTCCTCTGGCAGCTCATTCCATACACGCACCACCCTCTGCCTGTGCTTGGCCAGTACAAATTCTTTCATCCTTATCATGTCTGAAGAGGCTGTTGTCTCTCACATGGATGTGACTTAACCAGATCCACTACTTCAAATGACATTACAGCAGTAATTTTAACAGTCTAACTCAAAATACATTTACAATGGTATTTCATCTATGACACCTGTGCACCTCAAGTTCTTTTTTTCCTCTCCCTTCCTTTACTTCTCAGTCCTAACTTCCACAGTGGGATTGGAGGGAGCTGCTCTGTTGATAGTTCGGTTCTGCTGGAAGACTTGGGGGTCCTTCCTGGGGTATTTGGACTTAGAAGGCCCAGTCCTACTCAGACATGTCCTGCCCAGATGCAGGGTCACCCCTCTCAGCTTGAACTGCTGCTGTTTGGGAATCACAGGAGGTGGAAAGGTGGAAGGGAAGGGCACTGCTGGACTGTTCTGAAGGGAAGTTTCTGGGGGTTTTGAATGTGTCTCTTCCTCTGTGTTATTGCTGGTACCATCCTGTCTCCCTGAGTGAAAGGATGATCTGGAGTGAGGTCAAAGTCTGTCGTCTCCTTGTTGGCATTAATGCTGAATACCTATGGTTACAATGATGGGAGGGCAAGTCCAAGCAAAAATCTGGCAGATTCTGAGCGTGCTGGATCTGGGTCTCCATGATGATCACTATTCTGCCAATGGAGACATACTGACGCATACATGTTGGAGCTAGCACAGTCTGATAACATTGAAAGACTCTGTCATCCTACTGTTTAACTAGTAAGTTCCTCTGACAAACCTGCCTGTTGCCTGTCTGTGCATTTTAACAAAATCAATAATAGCTGATACTTGAAATTGTCTTTTGCCTGCAGCTGAGTTGGTGCCTGGTCTCCGGCAGCCCTCTGGGCACCAAAGATATGGGCTGTTTCCCCTTGATAGCTGTGGTGACTTATTAATGATGTATTCAGAACACTGTCCTCCCAAATCTAATCTTACTGCAGAGAAATCATGGCATTAACCTGGGTTGTTATCTCAATCCAGGCTGGCTGTGTTTGGTGGCATTGTCTCCTGCAGCAAGAAAAAGCACTGCCCTCCTCTCCACCATTCCATTTACCAGAACTCCAGAACCCTGTCTCAAAGTGGAGAACTATCTTGCCTTTCGGGTTATTCCTTCAGTGATAATAGTGGAGCACTGCAACGTGAAGGGCTGTTTCTGGCATCTGAAGTAGTGTATGGGTGAGATTTAAGTATGGTATCAGTAACATCAATACTTGCAGGTCCTGGTAGTGGTGAGCCCTTCTGCCTCTTCTGTCATGCAATTACATGACAGGGGTGCTAATATCCCAGTTGGAAAGTTAGACTGGCAGAGAGCAGAGCATTGTAAAAGAAACGCCACTGTGAGCCATGCAGACTGTGTACCATCACAAATACTTTAATGGAAAATGGGAACATTTAGTCCTTTGACTTTGGAGGTTTACTTATTACAAAATAACATATCTTTAAAAATGTAGCTTAGTTTATAAAATGTAGTTTTGGCCTGACAGTAAAATGACTTTAGCACTGGTTAGAGAAAATTGATCTCTTCATTATTAGCTTTAGACGTGAGTCTGAGCTCAACGGGTATATGCTTGCTTCTGTCACATGATAATGGATTTAACTCTGGTCCAGACACCTCAGCAGACCAATCCAATCTGACACTTTAGATGAGATATTAAACTGAAGCTCTATATGTGCAGTCAGCTCTTTTAAAATATCCCCTGACAATATTCAACAGCAGGACTCCCCGGGTTCTGATGTATAACTATTCTTTTAAGCCAAAATCATGAAAGTGTATTTTTGGTCAATAATAATAGCAATAGTAATTGGGATCTTGCTGTGTGCAAACCAGCTACCATATTCTACTACTCCTCAAAGTACTTTTCTGGTAGTGACGCACTTTGGGATATCCTGAAGATATGAAAGATATTAAATAATTGATAGCTAATCTTTATAAAAATGTGGTAAAGTGAACTTTTAGGTGAATCGTAAATTCCTAAAGAAAATCTATTAAATTTTACCAACAAGAGTCAGCAACCGCGACAATACACACTGGCAAAATTCTATTAACCTGATTTCTGGTCAAAAACAGTTCTCTAGATTTGCAAATTACATGAAGGATAAAAATACATGACCCAGTTTCTTCACTGTACTATCACACAGTGCAAACTTGTTTCTTTGATAATGAATACATGGATTTTATTTTATGACACTCATTCTTGGTGTATGGGTATTGCGGGCAATGCCATCATATTTGCCAATCCCTGGCGGTGAACCAGGCACAATTGAGTAACTTGTAGGGCTTTTTCAAAGGCATTTATGAGTCAACTATATCAATGCTGGTCTAGAGACAAATATAGTCCGAACAGGGCAGGGGTGGTAGATTTCATTCCCTGAAGAACATTGATAAATTATTTGGTTTAATTCTAATTATGAAGAGTAGGGAAGAAAACATTTTGAACCACAGGCCAAATAGACAAAGAAGTAAAAGCACTTAAACTGGGACTAAACACATAAGTTTAGTACCATTGCATTGGTTAAAGATTAAAGTCAATGTTTTGTGGAATTAAAATATTTTGTTTCAAAGGTGGTGGAGTAGATTTACTTAAAACAACTTCTTTGATAACATGGGTTGCATATCTAAATGTGGGAGCTTGAGTTTGATGAATGCTGAATTCTCAGTATTTTTAACTCATGCTAATTCGAACAGTAATTGACCAGATATCAGAGTTTTGCAACTGGTTTGAAATGGCCAACCTAGCGCAATCATACCTGTCGGTTAGCATCTTTTGGACCAAACTGCAGTGCCCAGGCAGATATTACATTAAAGCCTTTTACCACAGTGGAATTTGGAAATAGTGAAGCAAGGTACTCTGCGTTGGCTTCTGGGTATTGGTTTATTCGTACATTGTTACTCACATCCACGAGGATTTTGCCTATTAGTAAGTGCTTGAGGTCCCATAAGGAGGTATAGTGCTCTCGATGCATAGCAACAAATATAAGATTGGTTTTCAAAACAGCATCTTCCTGATGCACAATTTCAACAACTGGAGGGAAGAACCCAACAGCTCGTTTGGGGTTTCTGCTCCCTATTACAACAGCGTACCCAGATCGGATTAATCTGATTGCAAGTGATTTTGCAAAGTCTCCACTTCCTAAAATCCCTATGGTAGACTTGGATGCTTCCTTAAAGCCACTCATGTCATTCGGTAAGAAGGTCTCACTGGCGTCTTTCATATTCCTCATAATGGAGATGGAATCCATTGCTGAAAGACAGAAACTGTTATGATGGGTTGGGAGAGGAGAGAAGAGAAAAGGAACACAATTATTCCAATACATTAACATTTCACAGATGCTTTACTTATTTATATGTTTGATGATTGCAAAAAAAACGAATGACAGATTTTGAAGGATATTTTTGATAAATATTCTGAATTGTATTGAACTTAACTGTATCTGTAATTTGGTTGAAATCCTATTATTGGATTTGAAAAGGACAACTCCAAAAGCAGAAATTACACTTCAAAATACTCCAAAGGATTGGTCACATATTTCAAAAGGGACCATCACATTCGTCCATTGCCCTTTTCCTGAGATTATATATACTATAATTCCACTCACTTAGCCCTACTCATAAATGCACACACACAGACTGCTGGTAACATAATACATCCCATTCTTTTCCAGTCTACTTAAATAGACAGCTAGGGATTAGACATGTGACAACCTGCATGAATTCTAACACCTCTTTCAATGTCAATATTTAAAATAATATTTCAGATAAGAAAATTGTGAAATTTTACTTCCTTTCTGAAGAACTGAATATTGCTGTAAAACTGTCACCTGCTTATTAAACTTAAACTTTATCATGGACATTTAGTAGATCTCCAAGTCCATACAAATTTTCACTATTGCAGTCTGTTTGACAGAGGACATACTCCTTGTTTTTATTCATCTCACTACACTGACCTCAAACCAAGTCAGTAACCAAAGTACCATGACCCCATATGCAATCATCTCACATAAATCTTAGATGCAGAGAATTCCAAAGACAACAACAGCATGTGCCATATTTAGGTTATTTTTGTCATAATGATGAGGAAATAATACAAACTTTATAATGAAAATGGATACTATGGACTTAAATATTGATCTCACTAACTAGATATTCAAACATGTTTTCAGATCGTCCAGTGCTTTATGCTTCAAAACATCATTTAAGATGTGTCTGGACAGATGCATGAGTAGGTGGGGAGCAGAGGGATACAGATGCTTAGGAATTGACCGACAGGTTTAGACTGTACATTTGGATTGGCTCAGGCTTGGAGGGCCGA
This sequence comes from Chiloscyllium plagiosum, assembly GCF_037043375.1. Lineage (NCBI taxonomy): Eukaryota > Metazoa > Chordata > Chondrichthyes > Orectolobiformes > Hemiscylliidae > Chiloscyllium > Chiloscyllium plagiosum. The sequence goes on from NW_028270143.1 coordinate 79,966,415, forward strand.
AGGGACTGTTCCTGGGCTGTAAATTTCCTTTGATCTTTGTTCTTTATCACAAGCACAACATAACACATGCATTTTATACCCCATATTCAATGAGAAAGTTTTTTGAATTCAGCCCTAGCAATGCAACTTCAAAACATAAAGCAGAAGATCATTCCTCTTACTCTCACTGGGCACTATAATCACAGCATAGATACTAATCAATTCACTGAGGCAAGTTCGAAGTAAACTTGAAGTCAGACTGGTTACTGATGAAAATATTAACTGCTTAATGCATGACACAGACATACTGTCCATTTCTGCAGCATCAAGCAGATGGCTAAATGCAGCAACTGATTTGAATTTTTCATGTATTAGCATTAATATATTTTCAACATACAGACACAGATCCACTGACTTATAATTACAAAACTGCACCACTCTTTAACAGATGATTACGTTAATTTTATGAAAAGAAATAGTGAAAATTGTGAGTACGTAGGAAATAATACTTACCTCAAAAATCATCAAACATTTTTACCCACTTTAATACAAAGTGGGGAAGAGCAGCAAAAGACAACAAATTGCATCTATGAGCAGAAAGCAGGAATTTCTTACTGACCTTGTTGTAAAGGCTCACCACCTCTTTTACTGATCTCTCCGCATAAATACTAGGTATGCTTAAAGGAAATATGATCTGGTAGGGAAGAAAAGAGGTCATTATTAACATTAGGATGCATTTGTGACTTTGAGAAATATTTTCCTTGTCCTGAATGACTGTTTTCTATTTTGAAGAGAACACCAGGGACTCATCTGCATGCATCCAGTGTTCTGTCCAGCATCGCGTCACAGATCTACAGACTGAGTCATTTACCAGCCCCACGTTTTCTTTCTCCTGCCCTCTTGTCTCTCCTTCATTTTCTTTTGACTCGGGGATTCATTAATGAATCTTAAATATTGGTTCAGCAATTACTGTCAATGGAAAAACCATAATAACCTTCAGTTTTAGATCATTACAAAAAGTTAAATTCATATTACATTTGGATTAGCAATAGACATTCATTATATCAAGACACTTTTAACTAACATCTAACAAATAGTACATGCAGGAACTATAACTTCACAGTTATTCTACTTTAGTCTTAGCTCCAATTACAATAGATTCAACTGCATATTGTCTGTTTTGTTTGATAAATACATTACAAATTAGCAATTGATTGAATTAATTACCGTCCATTGCCCTGCAAAAAACTAATAAATTAACAACATAAAACAAAAACACGATATAACTTGAGGCACTGCACACATTTTTGTTGCAGGTATCAGAAAGAATGGTAGAGAAAACTGACACGAAAATCCAGAATCACAAAACCATTATTCCATGACACATGATATAGATTTTTAATTGAACAGTCGTTTTATTATTACAAGCTTTTAGTGTTTTGGCACTGGAACTATTTAGTGCATTGTGCTTATGAGACGGAGGTGGGAGAAGAACAGATCAAATACTCAAAAATTAATTCCCTAATATTCAAATTTTCAATAAATATACTTCACCTTAGCACATAGAACAGTACAGCACAGGATCAGGTCCACCATGTCTGTGCTAACCATGATGTTTTTCTAACCTAATCCCATTTGTCTGCGCATGTCCCATCTGTATCCCTTCATTCCCTGCCAGTTCATTTGTCTGTCTAACTGCTTCTTAAATGTTGCTATTGTATCTGCTTCTTTCAATTCACCCGGCAGTACATTCCAGGCACCTACCACCCTCTGTTGCCCCACACATCTCCATTTTAACTTTCCCCCTCTCACCTTAAACCTATATTCCTCATATTTGACATTTTCATCCTGGGAAAAAGACTCTTGACTATCTCTGCCCTCATAATTTTACATACTTCTATCAGGTCACCCCTCAGCCTCCAATGCTCTAGTGAAAACAATGCAGTTTGTCCAACCTCTCCTTATAGTTAAATCAGGTAATGTCCTGTTAAATCACCTTTGCACCCTTCCTATAGTGCAGCAACAGAAATGCAGACAATACTCTAAATGTGGCCTAACTAAAGTTGCAACATGACTTGCCAACTTTTATACTCAATGTTGAAGCTGAAGAAAAATGCCTTTCTTTACCACCTTTTCAGTGGTGTGTTGCCACTTTCGGGGAGCTATGGATTTGTACCCAAAGATCCATCTGAAATCAATGCTCCTAAGGGTCCTGCCATTTACTGTATAATTTCCTGTTGCATTTGACCTCTCAAAATATATCGTCTCACATTTGTCCACCTGCTTTCTCAGCCCAACATTCCAACTATATTCTTTGATAACCTTCCCCATTATCCACAACTTCACCGATTTTTGTGTCATCTGCAAAATTACTAATCACACCACCTACATTGTCATACAAATCGTTTATATTTATTACAAACAACAGAGGTCCCAATACTAATCATTGTGAACACCACTGGTCACAGATCACCAGTCAGAAAACTATTCCTCCACAGCTCACCCGCTGTCTTCTATGATCAAGCTGATTTTGTAACCAACTTACCAACTCACCATGGATCCCACATTATTTAATCTTCTGGACCAACCATTCATGAAGTTAGTAAAATTCTTTACTAAAGTTCACTTAAACAACATCTGTGACTTGCTCTCATCAATCGTCTTTGCCATTTCCTCAAAAAACTCAAATTTGTGAGACAAGACCCCCCTGCACAAAGCCATGCTGACTATCCCTCGTGAGTCCATTCTTTTCCAAACGTGATTAATCCTGTCCTAAGAATCTTCTCCAAGAATTTCCCTACCACTGATGTAAGGCTCACTGGCCTATAATTTATGGGATTATCCTTGTTGCCCTTTTTAAACAAAGGAATAATGTTGGCTATCCTCCAGTCTTCGGGGACGTTTCCTGTAGCTAAAAATGCTCCAGCAATCTTCTTCCTTGCCTCTGATGAAGAGTCATCTAGACTCGAAATGTTAGCTTGCTTTCTCTCCATGGATGCTGTCTGACCTGGTGTAATTTCCAATATTTTTTTGTTTTCAGTTCCTCCCTTGCCTCACTTAGTATCCTGAGATAGTCCCATAAGACATTGAGGACGTATCTACCTTAACATTTTTCAAAACATCAACATCTCCTCCTTAGTATAAACATGCCCTAGAATTTCAACATACCCTCCCGTCACGTGAATACCAACATTAAGGACCTCACACACTCCCTCTGGCTCCACACATAAATTCCCTCCTTTGTCTTTGAGTGGACCAATCCTTTCCCTAGCTACCTTCTTGCTCCTAATTCCTTGCCAGGGTGAGAAATTCCCTGGGATTCTCCTTAATTCTACTTGACAAGGAATTTCATAACCAAATTTAGCCATCCTAATTCCTTGTTTAAGTTTTCTCCTGTTTCATTTATATTCGTCAAGGACCTTGTCTGATTTCATTTTCCTTAAACATAAGTATGCTTCTTTTTCCTTTTTGATTAAATATTCAATATCTCTTGTCATAGAATCATACAGTCAGAATCATACAGCAGAGAAACAGATCCTTTGGTCCAATCAGTCCATGTCGACTATAATCCCAAGCTAAACTAGTCTCACCTGCCTGTACTTGGCCCACATCCCTCCAAACATTTCTTATTCATGGGCTTATCCAAATATCTTTTCAACATTGTAACTGTATCGACATCAACCACTTCCCCTGGAAGTTCATTCAACACGTAAACTACTCTCTGCGTAAAAAAATTGCCCTCAAGATTTTAAAAAATCTTTCTCCACCTCGTCTTGAAATCCCCCACCCTAGGGAAAAGACACCTGCTATTCACCTTATCTATACCCCTCACAATTTTATAAACCTCTGTGAGATCACCCTCTCAACCTCCTACACTCAAGTGAATAAAGTCCTAGACTAACCATGCCCCTCATGATCCCCTTAACTCACACCCTCCATTCCTGGCAACATCCTGGTAAATCTCTTCTGAACCCTCTCCAGCTTAATAAAATCCTTCCTCTAAGCGGGCAACCAGGACTGCACACAGTACTCCAGAAGAGACCTCATCAACATCATAAACAATCTCAAGATAACTTCCAAATTTCTGTACTCAAAGGTCTGAACAATGAAGGCAAGTGTGCTAAACATTTTTAATCACCTGCAAGCTTCAAAATATTATGGACCTGAACCCTAGGTTTCTCTGTTCTGCAACTCTACCTAAGGCCCTACTTTTAATTGTATAAGTCCTGCCATTGTTTGTTTTACCAAAATGCAATACCTCATATTTATTCAAATTAAACTCCATCTGTCAATCCTCAGTCCATTGACCTAATTGACTGAGATCTCTTTGCAATCTTACATAACCTTCTTCACTGTCCACAATTTTAGTGTGATCGCAAACTTACTAACTTACAAGCTATATTCTATCTAAATCATTTATATAAATGACAAACAATGGCTTTGTGCATGGGAAATCATGTCTCACAAATTTGATTGGGTTTTTTGAAGAAGTAACAAAGAAGATTGATGAGGGCAGAGTGGTAGATGAGATCTCTATGGACCTCAGTAAGGCGTTCGATAAGGTTCCCCATGGGAGACTGGTTAGCAAGGTTAGATCTCACGGAATACAGGGAGAACTAGCTGCTTGGATACAGAACTGGCTTAAAGGGAAAGACAGAGGGTGGTGGTGGTGGAGGGTTGTTTTTCAGGCTGGAGGCTTGTGACCAGTAGAGTTTCACAAGGATCAGTGCTGGGTCCTCTACTTTTTGCCATTTACATAAATGATTTGGATACGAGCATAAGAGGTATAGTTAGTAAGTTTGCAGGTGACACCAAAATTGGAGGTGTAGTGGACAGTGAAGAAGGTTACCTCAGATTACAACAGAATCTTGACCAGATGGGCCAATGGGCTGAGAAGTGGCAGATGGAGTTTAATTTAGATAAATGTGAGGTGCTGCATTTTGGGAAAGCAAATCTTAGCAGGACTTATACACTTAATGGTAAGGTCCTAGGGAGTGTTGCTGAACAAAGAGACCTTGGAGTGCAGGTTCATAACTCCTTGTAAGTGGAGTCGTAGATAGGATAGTGAAGAAGGCGTTTGGTATGCTTTCTTTGATTGGTCAGAGTATTGAATACAGGAGTTGGGAGGTAATCTTGCAGCTGTACAGGACGTTGGTTAGGCCACCGTTGGAATACTGCGTGCAATTCTGGTCTCCTTCCTATTGAAAAAATGTTGTGAAACCTGAAAGGGTTCAGAAAAGATTTACAAGAATGTTGCCAAGGTTGGAGGATTTGAGCTACAGGGAGAGGCTGAACAGGCTGGGGCTTTTTTCCCTGGAGCGTCTGAGGCTGAGGGGTGACTGTATAGAGGTTGACAAGATCATGAGGGGCATGGATAGGATAAATAGACAAAGTCTTTTCCCTGGGGTGCGGGAGTCCAGAACTAGAGGGCATAGGTTTAGGGTGAGAGGGGAAAGATATAAAAGAGACCTAAGGGGCGACGTTTCCATAGAGGGTGGCACGTGTATGGAATGAGCTATACACGTGGTGGAAGCTGGTATAATTGCAACATTTAAAAGGCATCTGGATGGGTATATGAACAAGAAGGGTTTGGAGGGATATGGGGCAGGTGCTGGCAGGTGGGACTCAATTTGGTTGGGATATCTGGTCAGCATGGACTGGTTGGACCGAAGGGTCTGTTTCCATGCTGTACATCTCTATGACTGGCTGCTCCCCTTTCATTATACAGGTTAATTCTAAAAACATAAAAGTTTTGCCCTAAAGTCTCATCTGTTTACATATAAACAAAAAGGCCTCCCAATACCCCTTTCTCTTTGTATCAAACTAGTAGATTTGGACCCCTCTGAAAAAAACCAAGGACACAGTATCCTTGAGAAAAGGAACAACTTTGAAAAAAATGGACCAGCTTTTTGACATGTCTTCTGATCCACTGCTGATCCCATTACTGCAGAATACATACTGAGACATCTTTCAAATGAACCAACTGTATGAATGAATTCAATTCTTCAACATCAATCTAACTCTTCAGTCTGGTGTCAATGGACAGTAATAATTATATTCTGAATGAGGATATTCTGCATTTGAGCTGTTTAAAAAAATAATCTATGAAAAATTTTACAATGGGATTTTCGATATTTGTCATTCTGGTGAGCATTTAAGGCAGTTTGATGGACCACAAATAAATTAAATATATGTTATATTCAATAAGCAGATGGAATATTTTCAAAAGGCATAATTTAATACATACTACAATCACAGAGCTGTGCATCAGAATTATTACAGCACAGTAGGAAGCCATTCAACTCACTGTCTCTCCAAGTCACATCTCTGGAAATTGGGTTTACGATTGTGACATTGGGAGACACACTTCCATCATTTGCAGGTATAATCTACTACAGTGGCAAGTAATTTTACTCACTTTGTTTCTAGACATATTTCATTCATACTTTGTAATGTGAGACTCAAGCGCATGGACTCAAACGCATGGACAGCCCAAAAACCATGACGTCAGGATTCTTTATTCCATTGGTATCTGGCCTTTACAAATATGCAGTGAAATGAAACAATTATGTGATTAGCAAGTTTGATTGTGCTATGGTGGCTAGAATGTTTGGGTCCACATTACTTGCAGCATGCTCTTCTTGCATTACCGATCCAGGAAAATGGCAAGTTTCGGGTGACAGCCAACATTTCTTCAAGATAACCTCCTCAGCTTTTATTGATGCTTTCCATGGGGTCCAGTCTGTGCAGCAGATCACCACATTGCAGTCTACTGTGGTCAGGTCTCCAGGAGTTGTACGATCAGCAGCATTTTCAGTTGCTGCTTCCCAGCCAGTCATCTCTGAGCCATCTACCAGGAGTAGGCTTCCTCATATTGCATATATTCCCTGGATTCACAACCAACTCCAGGGTACTCATTGTTTTGCTCTTCCGTATGAGCCATCAGGCATCCCAACTTCAGGTTCCATTATACAATTTTAGCCTGAAACAACTCCCACTCAATGAACTGTTTTCTGAGGCTGCTCTCCAGCCTATTGGTTCAATAATATTGGTGCGACCATGTGTGTTTGATGACTCAGTAGGATTCAGGATACCGGGCTTATTCTGACCACTAATACTGATTTGGAGGAATACTCTTGCTCTGATTGGGGAAAGTCAGTCCAATCAGCACTTCTATTATTCAATCAATTTTCTTCTTAGTGTTCCTTTCTTGGCTCTCGTGGATGCCATCTTGAACTCCTAGGTTAGCTCATGTGATGCTTAGCTATTCATTCATTTACCTGTCCATTTCCATCAGTAGATGTGGTGAGCACAAGGAGATGGAAGGTCTGGGTCTTGTCCAAAGAAAAGATAGCCTGTGGGTGAGGACAGGGTGCCATTCCAAAACAAACCATGTCCAGGAGCCACTCAGGCTATTTTTGATACACAACAGTCATGCAGAGTATGGTTGAATTATTTTCACTGTTCACTTCCTCTGGATGATCGGGCGTGGAGCCTCTCTTGGCAATGCCATAGACCTTGCAAAGCATCTGGAGGATCTTGCTCTCAAAGTTGTGACCCTAGTCACTCTGAATCAGATGTGGGTACCTGAATGGATAAACGAATCACACTCACATTAGGTCAAGTCCCTTTTGAAGAAATGCCACCTACTGCCTGGCTCTATACAGGATGCATAAATAGTTTCACATTTGGTGATAAGATGTGGCCAATGCGCTGGTTAGTGCCTCTGTATCTGACTGTAGTGGTGGCTGTTCCACCATGAATGCCACTTACTCCCTTGGGTTGAGGCCGTTGGATGCCATAACTAGCTGTGCATCTTTCATCCATCTTTAACCACTGGTACATCGGTCTGTCCAGTAAGCTGAAGTATTCAAATTGAATATGCATGCAAGAATACAGTTCCCTTCCTCCGTAGCATCAAGAGAATACGTGTGTGTTTTATCTGAAGGGCCAATTTCCACTGCTGATGCCTGAGACTTCAAATATACTGAAACTGCTTTAGCTTACCTCACAGATAATACCAGATTCTACTCCTCCACGATCTACTGCATTTCGACCAAGCAACTTTCAACGTCAACCATCATAGCTTGATGCATGTGCTATGTAACCTTGCCATCACAGAAGACCCGAAGATCATAAATCAGGGATTCTTTATTCCACTGGAGTTTAGGCATTTACAAACATGAAGGGAAATTGAAGTTAAATTTGGAAAACTGAATTTATATGGAATTAAACAAGTACCTCACATCTGGATGAGGAAACCTTTTGGCTGTCTCATGCTCTAGCCATGGGCCTCTTTTTGACAAGTGCATCCTTTCTCCAGACAGGTTCTGCATGAACTCCACTGTTTGGCACCCTCCCTCTCCATTGACACTTGCTGGAGGCCCTATTCCATTTTGAAACTCCGGTTAATTTCAAATGTAACCCCAAGTGCCTTGTTAGCTTTACTGTCAGGCTGCTAGGCACCCCATTAACAAGGCACCATCAGCCTAATCACACCTGGCAAGAGAAAATTTACGTTGATTTTATCAATGTTTTTATTAAGGTAAAAGAAGTAAATATTTGCAATAATGCTTTTATCTCTGGACAATCATTACAGGTTTGAATTTAATTTAATCTACCAGTATCAGCAAGTCACATTTTGCAATGTGGGAACTTGAGGGTGCACTGTTCTAACTAAATTGAATGAAATAAGAATTACCATGCATATAAAGGTAAATTTTTTATATATAAAAGAAAAAAGTGCTGTTTTTGAATTTATTAATTTCATATCGAAACTATCCACCAATCAATGCAATCTCCAAGCACCATGGATGTATCAGGAACTGAGAAATGCCATCTGGCTCTTCAAATAACACCACCTCTGAGAAGCAATTCAAAACTACTCCCAATGGCTTGCTCCATAGTGACTTCGCAACTTGATATGTACAAGAGACTGAATAAATTGAACGACATTGCAGTTATGGCGTAAAAAGTGTAAGTATTTTATATATAATATATATATATCTCCCAATACATGTGACAATAATAAATCAAATCAAATAATATCATTTAGTCCAGGGAAGTGATTTTGAACTATAGGCTAGTGGATTTTCCTCTGTATATGTGAGTTTAATAATTAACTTGTCAGGATTTCTAAAGCCAGGCATGTTTAAAAATTTTACATGAGAGAGGGAGTCCATGGAGGGCTAATGGGAATTTGTTTGCAATAGAAAGGTTTTACGAGCAGACAGAGTAAATATTGAGGAGAGTTTTCTTGCCTTCAGTTTACAAAGGTCAGGATCTTTTCTTTCTTCAGAAAATAACTCATAGCTTGAAAAGCTTTTACTTTCAGTTCACAAAGGTCCTGGATGAAGTTTGATATGAGACCCTTACTATTGTTCTTTTATTTTCCTTGCATTTTTTCATGGAACTGCAAGCCAAAATTAGGGTTAGTTAAACATTGAATAGCTGCATGTTGTTTTTAAAAAAGGAAGAAAACCAAACACACGTTTGTTGTTGGTGGCTGGTTTGCAAGATAATACAACTTGCTTACTAACCAAAGGATCACAGTGGAGTATTCAACTGCATGTATCATCATGCGGAGATCTGGCAGCTGACTGCATGTTGAGTTAGTCAATCAAAGGAATACCAATACTAACTACTAAACTACTGAGAATACTAATTAAAAAGAAGAACAGAAGGGAGTAAACTGGCCCTGACTGGTTTTGGTGGGTACAGAGTCATTGTGAAAGCTGTGGGATCGGCTGCTGCATTTTACTTTCTAGTTTCTATTGAAAAAGAATAATCAGATGTTCCAAGAAAAGAATCCCGGTGTGTAAGAAATACATAAATAATACATAATACGTAAGAAATAGATAAATAATTCTGGAAGTTTATCGACAGTCCACACTTGTCAGTCACTTTGAAATTAGACATACATAAATGTCTTTGAACAACTCCTTATCCAGGGAGTAAATGAAGGCAACATCCATCATTTATTTTCTTTTTAATTTATCCATTAACTATGTCGGCCTGTATGTGAATGGGGAATAAGATCAAAGAACATTGGGCTGATATCACAGACATTAATTTGATTACCGCGTTATTTAGGTTTGCCCTACTTAAGTTACAGTATTAATAAACTGTTAAGTTTTGTTTATTATAAACTTGGTGTCTGAGATCTATTTCCTAAAGTCTAGTTAGGAACAACTGGGAAATTTTGAGGGTCACTGAATGTTTTAATTTCGTAATGTTGCAAATCTAGTGATTTGGTTTGGCTTATTATCCCTGGTCATAACACAATGTATAGAGAAAGGAAAGACTTCAGAAAAGTAAATAAGTATATTTTATCAGTGTGAAGTTGAAAGCTCCAGACCAGAACTGTTTGGTTAAAACCCAGAAGGGTTATTTGAAACTAAGAGGTCTCAGGACAGTTGTGTGACTTATCAAGGAAAAGTGTACTGAACTCTCGAGATCATGAACTGAAAGGAACAATTAAGTCAAACCTGTAGAAACGACAGTGAAGGAGTAAGTGTTTGAGTCTGGTGTTTGAGTAAGTGGAAAGTGATGCTGCTGGGATAGATGGGCTTGTATTTTTACTGTGTATTTCAGTGTCTTTCAAATAGAGTGAAATGGAAATAGCTTGGCTTATTTTGTGTAATAAACTTGCTTTTGATTTATTATTGTCACATGTACCTAGGTACAATGAAAAGTTTTATTGTGTAAGGATTGTGTGCTTATCACTTTATTAACAAAAAAGTGATCTTATCCAGATTTTAGTCTTGGTTCTGATTTGTCCAGTAAAAACACCATGGGATCCTAATATAGCTTCCCAATGAATTAACAAGGTCGATGTAGCTCCTGTTTTTTCTCATATTATTCAAATGGGAAAACAATCTTTTCTTCAGTTCATATTGTCAAATAATCTCATTTTTTTTGTGCCTTCAACTAGAACAGTTTATTCAGTCACAGGATTACAGATTTTAATGGAACAGTGCACGTACAAGGCCTGAAATTTTAATTCTATAGGATGGAAGATTATCAACTCGAAACATTAAGCAGAACATCAAAACTCCTCTGGAAATGAGAACGTAAGATGGGAAGTGCAGATAATAATTTTTAATAACTCCAAAGTAGAAGGAGTTGACTTTCATCATCTTGAAACTTACATCGAGAATTGCAAAATCACATTATCGGAACAAATCTATGAGCAAAAAAGTGATATATTTGTATGATCAAGGATTTCCAAGATGCCAATTACTCAGGTCCATCAATTTCCTCTGTTCCAGAAATCCTAGTAAACCTGTCTGTTGGCAAGTGAAGCCAGAATCAATTGTAAAAGTAAGGCAAATCAACTTTTAGTACAAGTTAATAGCAGTCCCCAGTATGCAACAATGGTTTGCCTTGTGCTTACAAGCACCTTCCAGTAAATGTGGAAGTTGATTAAGATTAGCCAATATTTTCCTTGTTTTAACCTACTATACACTAGATGTGCTGCTCAGATGGGTCAAACAGTGGCAAATAGAATTTAGTCCTGAAATGTGTGGGGAAGACTAACAAGTTGAATGATAGGACCCTAGAAATGACAGAGGATCAGAGGTTCCTTGGCGTGCATGATCATAGAATCATGAAGACAGCAGGGAAGGCAAAATTAAGGTTAAGGAGGTATATTGGATACTTGCCTTTATTAGTCAAAGAAATGAATACAAGAGCAAAGAGGTTATGATGGAGCTGTACGTAATGTTAGTTAGGCATTTCTGGAGTCCTGTGTGCAATTTGGTCACTACACTACAGGAAGGATATAACTTCACTGAAGAGGGTGCGGAGGTGATTTACCAGGTTGTTGTGTGAGCTGGAACATTTCAGCCATGAAACAGATTAGATAGGCTGGGTTTTTTTTCCTTGGAGCAGAGAAAGCTAAGGGACTTAACAAGATAGAGAGGTAGAGAAACTCTTCAGGGCAGCATGGTGGATCAATGGTTAGCCCTGCTGCCTCATAGCACCAGGGACCAGGGTTCAATCCCAGCCTTGGGCGTTGTTCGTATGGAGTTTGTATATTCTCCCGGTGTCTGCGTGGGTTTCTTTCGGCTGCTCTGGTTTCCTCCCACAATCCAAAGATGTGCAGGTTAGGCGAATTGGCCAAGCTGAATTGCCCATAGTGTCACAGGGATGTGTAGGTTAGATGCATTAGTCACGGGTAAATGTAAAGTAACAGGGTTGCGGAATGGATCTGTATGGTTACTTTTCTGAGGGTCGGTGTGGACTTGTTGGGCCAAAGGGCCTGTTTCCACACAGTAGGGATTCTATGATTCTAATTCATCCTCTTAGTAGAACAGTTAATAACCATGCGTCACAGTTTTATGGTAAAGAGGAGATCTGAGAAAAACAAATTCACCCAGAGGTTTGTGGATAGCCACTGCATAAAAGGGCAGTAGATGCAGGAACCCTCAAGGTATTTAAGAACTATTTAAATGAGCACTTGGAACACCATTACAAACAAGACTACAGGCCAAGTGCTGGAAATGAGTTCAGAATAGATGCATGTTTGATGACTAGCACAGATATGGTGGACTGAAGGGCTACCTTCCACATTGTGCAATCTGGTCACAGTACTCCAGAAGTGGCCTAACATTATGTACAGCTCCACCATAACCTCTTTGCTCTTGTATTCATTGCTTTGACTAATAAAGGCAAGTATCCAATATACCTCATTAATGTTTGTGAGAAGATTTGTAGCTCGGGTGCTCGTTGTTGTGGTTCTGTTCGCCGAGCTGGGAATTAGTGTTGCAGACGTTTCGTCCCCTGTCTAGGTGACATCCTCAGTGCTTGGGAGCCTCCTGTGAAGTGCTTCTGTGATCTTTCCTCTGGCATTTGTAGTGGTTTGAATCTGCCGCTTCTGGTTGTCAGTTCCAGCTGTCCGTTGCAGTGGTTGGTATATTGGGTCCAGACCGATGTGCTTATTGATTGAATCTGTGGATGAGTGCCATGCCTCTAGGAATTCCCTGGCTGTTCTCTGTTTGGCTTGTCCTATAATAGTAGTGTTGTCCCAGTCGAATTCATGTTGCTTGTCATCTGCGTGTGTGGCTACTAGGGATAGCTGGTCGTGTCGTTTCATGGCTAGTTGGTGTTCATGGATGCGGATCGTTAGCTGTCTTCCTGTTTGTCCTATGTAGTGTTTTGTTCAGTCCTTGCATGGGATTTTGTACACTACATTGGTTTTGCTCATGCTGGGTGTCGGGTCCTTCGTTCTGGTGAGTTGCTGTCTGAGAATGGCTGTTGGTTTGTGTGCTGTTATGAGTCCTAGTGGTCGCAGTAGTCTGGCTGTCAGTTTTGAAATGCTCTTGATGTATGGTAGAGTGGCTAGTCCTTTGGGTTGTGGCATGTCCTCTTTCTGTTGTCTTTCCCTTAAGCATCTGTTGATGAAATTGCGGGGGTATCCATTTTTGGCAAATACATGGTATAGGTGTTCTTCTTTCTCTTTTTGCCGTTCTGGTGTACTGCAGTGTGTTGTGGCTCTTTTGAATAGTGTCTTGATGCAACTTCTTTTGTGTGTGTTGGGTGGTTGCTTTCGTAGTTTAGGACTTGGTTTGTGTGAGTTGCTTTCCTGTATACCTTTGTGGTGAATTCTCTGTTAGGTGTTCTCTGTACTAAGGACCCGACACCCAGCATGAGCAAAACCAATGTAGTGTACAAAATCCCATGCAAGGACTGTACAAAACACTACATAGGACAAACAGGAAGACAGCTAACGATCCGCATCCATGAACACCTACTAGCCACGAAACGACACGACCAGCTATCCCTAGTAGCCACACACGCAGATGACAAGCAACATGAATTCGACTTGGACAACACTACTATTATAGGACAAGCCAAACAGAGAACAGCCAGGGAATTCCTAGAGGCATGGCACTCATCCACAGATTCAATCAATAAGCACATCGATCTGGACCCAATATACCGACCACTGCAACGGACAGCTGGAACTGACAACCGGAAGCGGCAGATTCAAACCACTACAAATGCCAGAGGAAAGATCACAGAAGCGCTTCACAGGAGGCTCCCAAGCACTGAGGATGTCACCTAGACAGGGGACGAAACGTCTGCAACACTAATTCCCAGCTCGGCGAACAGAATCACAATACCTCATTAACCTTAATTCTGCCTTTCCTGCTATCTTCATGGATCTATGGACATGCACACCAAGGAACTTCTGATCCTCTGTCATTTCTAGGGTCCTATCATTCAACTTGTTAGTCCTCCCAAAATGCATCACCCCACACATTTCAGTTGGCCACTGTTTAACCCATCTGAGCAGCACTATCTATAACTGCATGACTCTATGATTAATACTCATTCAGCTTGGCAGATTAAAAATACCTTCTTTCAGTCTTGTATGGGCATTTCATATACTTTAAGAACTATGGGCTGAATTAGACTTATTTGCTATCAGTTTTGCAGATTTTTGTTGGTTTCTCTGTATGTCCAAGCAAGTTTTCTCACTGCCTCATACCAAACTTGCCTCATTAACTACCTACTCTACCCCTACAGTGCTCCTCTTGGCCGATTCTAGGGTGGTTCTTCCACTTACCATACCCAGAACAACTCACTCTGTTGATACATTTCAGAATGGACTGGCATTCTATAAAAGGCTGTTCAACACCCGGAAAAAACACAGACCCTTATACTTGGTACATGGTAGAGAAGGGAAATTAGTTCTCTGCTTTGTGGAGGGGGTTCTGGAGGTCCCTCTGGACGGGAGCATTTTGACTCACTGAGGTAGTGCGTTGTAAGTCATGCCTGACTACTCCCAGAGTCACAGCAGATGTCAAAGTTTTCTTTTGAAAAGGTACACATAATGCCTGAGTATTCCTTCCTGCAATTGTTCCCATTTCTATAGTCTCAATTGGACTTCCCAGGACAATGTATGAAGCTATGACTGACTTTTCCTCTTGCCAAATCATTGCCCAGAAATAAATCAACTCCGCCCAAAGGTAATTTTTTGACTACTCCTAACAACACTACTCCAGGAACCACATCAAATTCCAAATGGACTTTGTACAATGGAACTGGGATATATTCTCTACCTACACCATTTACTAACACTTTGGTTGTCAATTAACTCGGTGGACAAAAAACTAAATTTTTCTCCATCAAGAGAACTGAGTACCCTCTCTGTCTCTTAGCATAGTTATGGATTTAGATTCTTTCTCTGAACAAAAACGAGATTTTTTCTTTTTAGATATAACCCTTCATATGTCTCAATTATTCTAGGTACTTCTTCTGCACTTACAGCAGTGTCTACCACCAGTCTCTTAGTTGTAGTTAAAACTACACTGTAAAAGGCTCATGCTTTACCACTCTCTCAGTTGCCTGCAACATCTTACTTCACTTGCCCTTACTCACTCCAAATTCCAATATCACTAACCCTGCATGCCCCCTATGCTTCCTGCTCACTTACTCGGGTCACTTCCCCACCTGCACCAGCAAAAGCACTATCAGCTTTGCCATCCCCTTTCATCTCATTTAATGACTGCCTCTTTCTCACTCCAGAAGTAAAACAGTCCACAATAAGACAGATAGCATCAAGATGGATGGTGGACTGTCCAATATTCAACTCCACATCCCTTATTGGAAAAGGATTCTAACTCTAATCATCCTGCCACTTGCTTGTGGCAAGTGCAAGGATAGACAAAGCCTCAGGATTTGTCTTGCGGGTTGCCCTTGACTTATTGTGCCAGGACCCTCTAAGTGAAGATTATGTCCCTTGACTTGACTGAGGACTGTTAATAGCCATGACAAGCTTTCCTGGCACAGCAATATAGCAGTACTGTAAACCTTGACCTGGCTGAGGGGCAAGGTGCAACAAAAAAAACCAAGACAGGGGATGCTGTGAGCATCCAGGAAATGTCAGAGTAAATGTACGCTAAGAGAGCAAGAGAAGAGCCCGTATATGCAGCTTGGTTTAGTCCATGAGCTGGATGCATGGCTCTGCATGCAAAGTGTCCTTGCTGCAGCACTGCAACGAGAATTGCCATTGCTCCCAAGATGTTGAATTGAAATACAAAAGCATCCTGTAAGTGGATGTAAGTTAGAGATGTGCAATAAAGGTTGTTAGAGGCTGGTATATGTCAAGTGCCAATGTCTGGGGGCATAGGCTGCGTGTAGCTTGTGCCTATTGTGCCCTGAGATGTTGGTGCTTAATATCCAACATAGAGGTCCTTTGGAGAAAGTAGTGAGCTGGACTTGCCATTTATCTGTGCTGACCTCCATGTTAAGAACAATTGACATTTAGTTTGCTTGTGGCAAGTGCAAGGATAGAAAACTGCACATTATTAATAGCAAAACTCACTTCAATAAAGGTTGGTACCAAAGAATAATCTCCCTTAAAAGAAAATCACTGCTGCTTAGAAAGAAACTGTTCTTGACATTTGGAATTTAGTTTAAAAATGCAGTGAGTTGCTCTCAGCATCAAGACAGACCTCTGTAGATTTCTTGTGTGATTCTGCCAGATTTCCCATGATAGCCCATGTTGTTCATGCCCCAAAAGAAAGATTTAAGGTAGCAGCCAACTCATTTGATTTGATCAAATGTTATTTGATTTATTGTAGTCAGATGTACCCAAGTACAGTGAAAAGCTTTGCTTTGCGAGCAATATAGCCAATCATAGCAGACAAGGACATACAGATCATGAGGTACTTAGACAGAACAAGGAATACAAGGTTACAACTGCACAGGAGGTGCACAAAAGAAAGGTCAATATTAAATTTGAAATTAGACAAATCCATTCAGCAATCTGATAACAACAGGGAAGAAGCTGTTCTTGAACTTGTTGATGTGTATGTTCAAACTTCTGTATCTTCTGTCTGACGGAAGAGGTTGGAATAGATTATTATCAGGGGGGAGGGGGTCTTTGATGATGGTGGCAGCCTTTTAGCAGCAGGAAGAAGTGTAAATTAGAGTCTATTGATTGGAGCTTGGCTTCTGTGATAGTCTGGGCTATGCAACAACTTTCTGTGGTTTCTTACGGTCCTGGGCAGAGCAATTGCTGCACCAAGCAGTTATGCACCCAGATAAAATTATTTCTATGGTGCATCTGTAAAGGTTAGTGAAGGTCCCACGGACATTTCAAATTTCCTACGTCTCCTGAGGAAGAAGAAGTGTTTTTGTGCCTTCGTGACCATTGCATCCATGTGGGAGGTATGGGACAGACTGTTAGTTACTATCACTCCTAGGAACTTGACACTCTTGATCCTCTTCACCTCAGCTTTGTTAATGTAGATGGGAGTGTATCCTCTTCCTTTCTTCCCGAAGTCAGTGATCAGTTCTTTTGTTTTGCTAACACAGAAAGAGAGATTGCTATAATTGCACCATGTCACCAAGCCCTCTATCTCCTTCCTGTATTCTAACTTA
Organism: Chiloscyllium plagiosum; assembly: GCF_037043375.1. Lineage (NCBI taxonomy): Eukaryota > Metazoa > Chordata > Chondrichthyes > Orectolobiformes > Hemiscylliidae > Chiloscyllium > Chiloscyllium plagiosum. The sequence continues at coordinate 79,983,788 of NW_028270143.1, forward strand.
TTATTGTTTGATATCCAGCCTACAATGCTGGTATCATCAGCAACTTGTAGATGACCTTCATATGAATTTGGCTACACGTGGGTGTACAGGGAGTACACTTGGGGGCTGAGTACCCATCCTTGCAGATAACCAGTGTTGAGGGTTATTGTGGAGGAATTGCTGCTGTCTATCTTTTCTGATTGCGGTCTGTGGGTCGGGAAGCTGAGGATCCAGTTGCAGAGGGCTCGGAGATTTAAGATTAGTCTGGTAGGGATTATGGTATTGAAGGCGGAACTGTAGTCAATGAGTAGGAGCCTGATGTTGGTGTCCTTGTTATCCATATGTTACAGGGATGAGTGAAAGGGCATCCACTGTGGACTGTTTTGCTGGTAAGCAAAATTGCAGGGACTAGGAGCAAGCTGGGAGGCTCGACTTGATGTGGGCCATGACTAACCTCTCAAAGCACTTCACAATACTGGAGTTCAGCACCACTGGGCTGTAGTCGTTGAGGCATGTTGCAAATGCTTTCTTTGGTACTAGGATGATGATGGTCTTCTTGAAACAGGTGGGGTCTTCAGATTGTAGCAGGTAGAGCAACATTTTGGCATCCAGCAATCTTCGCAATCATTGTTGAAGGGTGAAGCCACTGGTTCATTAAATTGTCTATAGTTCTGCATCTTTTTTAACTCTTCCAGGAAGTTGGGGTGGGCGAAGAGATGGGGGAATGGTAAAGAAGGAAACAGAAAAGATGGATACAAGGATATCACATTCAGAATGGAGAGAATGCATTTTTGAATGATGTCTTTTATTAACCTGGAGCACAGCAAGTAATGGAAGAGATGCAGCATAAATTCATTACCAGGAACGAGAGGATACAGTCATGGATACTGAAGAAGATTTGGAAAATAAGTTCACTTCAGGCAAGGACTGTGGAGATCTAAAAGTGTTTCAACAATGTTTATCAAAAAATAAACACTGATGTTAATTAGTAGAAACAGAGGAATTAGACAATACAGGAGCTCACTAATAGCTGTACAAACTAATCTTTATGTAAACAATTCTTATTTTTCACTAAACAAGACAAACTAGGATGATTGAAGCGTCTGGATTTTAACTGTTTCCAGAGATAACCTTGTTTCTACGAAGTATTTTATAGTCAAGTAAAATATTTTAACATCCACACCACAGCTGTGAAGAGCAGATACAGTGTGTTTGCTCAAAGTGATTCATGACCTGCAAATTTGTTTGTGTAGCTCCATTTTAATTTGCACAATTATAATTTGCTTCAATTTAAAAATAATCAGGTGCAAAATTTTGATCGAGGAGTCTCTAGTAATTTAAATATTTTATTTATATTAAATATTTTCATATAAAAATTGCTGCAAATTGCTTAAGTAACAGTAATAAAGTTGCTAACCAAATACAGAGAAAAATGAAGTACAGAAAACAATCAAGGATACTTAGATGGGTGAAACTCAATTCAGTCCTCTGTTATTGCAGGACCCTAACTTGCATTTGAAGTGTTGATTGTCTGGAGTGATAGAGTCAAACAACAACCGCTTGCTGTTCTTGTTTTCACCTTCCTAGATCTTTTTTTGTCTTCTTTGCTTTGTTCCCTCTTTGACTCCTGGCCTCTGATGACCTCTGGCGAGGAGCGATGATCCCTAGCTTGGCGTGGTGGTCTCACGGTATGGCGTCCTTCTGGCCTCCTGCAGCAGCCTCCTGGTGCAGTGTGTCACCGGCGTGGTGTGGAGCCAGCGCCCAGTGCAGACTGGAAGTTCAGTGCCATCATGATCTGCTGTTACTGAAATATCTTCTGTAACGCTGGATATTTTATTTCTGTAACAAATCTTGTAATATAGAAGCTGTGCCTAGGTACTTTTGTATCTAAATCACAGATGTAATTAGTGATGTATAATTTTTTTACTGTACCTCATTATTGTCACGTATATTCAAAGTCCATTCTATTCTTTGTTGCAATTAGATTGAAGCTCCTTTGAGGCATGTCAAAATTCTACTGTTTTTCGAAAGTCTGTACTGAGTTGTTTTGTACTTGATTCATAAATAATTTATAAGTAAATACAAGTCTATTTTTGAAATAAATAAAGTTGATTGTCGCTGGAATGAAAGGCTGAAGTTGAAGAGTTGTGTTCAATAGCTGCAATGGATTCTGCAGTTGAATAGTCCGAATTTGCCTTTGACGGTAAATTCACTCGGATGGGCATTTTTGGGAGGTAAGTGAAGGTCTTTTGGCTTTGTGGCTCTTTGCTGCACTTTAAAATTGCCTGGACTCCTTTTCAACATAACTGTGATGATTTCTGGAAACCCTCCTCCATAACTTCCAGATGCAGAGAGGTGGTCCAACTTTCACACCCCATGGCACCTTCCCTTGCAATCACAGAAGCTGGCGCACTGGCCCGTTTACCTTCTTCCTCACCATCCAAGACTGCAGACTAAACTTCCAAAAGTAATTTACCTGAACTTCATTCAATCTAGTCTAACATATTTACTGCTTACAATCTGGTCTCCTCTACACTGAGGAGACGAAATGCAGTTTTGATGGGTTTTATCAAACACCTCTGCTTCATCAGGAAAAGTTACCACAAGCTTCCAGTTACCTGCCAATTCAACACACCACCATGTTCCTATGCAAACATTTCTGGCCTATTGTAGTGCTCCAGCAATACTTGGTACAAACGGGAGGAACAATACCTCATCTTCCACCTCGGTACCTCACAGCCCTCAGGACTCAACAAGGAGAACGAGCACCTCCTTCCATGTTCATTATGCACCTCCACAATCCCAAGTCCTGTCTATATTGGTTGCTAGTAGCACAGGAAACCCATTTTCAACAACTCAGACCCTGCTATCACCTATTCAGTTCCTCTTCTTCCCTGACTGGCTATCAACAATCCCGTTGTCTTCTTACCTTTGCTTCTCTCTCTCTCTAGGCAACATCGGTACTTGTCTCAGTCCTTCCCTCTTCCCCCAGCCCAATCATCAGCATGAATACAACCATTTCCTTGCTGTTTTCAGTTCTGAAGAAAGGTCACTGGACTCGAAAGGTTAACCTTATTTTTCTCTCCACAGATAGGGGCTGAAGGGTGACTTTATAGAGGTTTATAAAATAATGAGGGGCATGGATAGGGTAAATAGACAACATCTTGTCCCTGGGTTGGGGGAGTCCAGAACTTGAGGGCATGGGTTTAGGGTGAGAGGGGAAAGATTTAAAAGGGACCTAAGGGACAACTTCTTCATGCAAAGGATAGTGTGTGTATGGAATGAGCTGCCAGAGGAAATGATGGAGGCTGGTACAATTACAACATTTAAATGACATCTGGATGGGTATATGAATAGGAAGGCTTTGCAGACATATGAGCCAAGTGCTGGCAAATGGGACTAGATTAATTTAGGATATCTGGTTGGCATGGATGAGTTGGACTGAAGGGTCTGTTTCCGTGCTCTACATCACTATGATTCTATGACCGGCTGAGTTTCTTCACCAATTTCTATTTGTGTCTTGACCAATCAAAAATTCTTTATCAGAAAATAATACTGAAGGCATTTAGATAAAATGTAATTCTATAGACATGTTCACTCAAACAATGAACTATGAAATCTCTTCTGATTTTAGCCAGATTTTACATGTGAGTATATGACTTAGGAACAGCAATAAGCCATTCAACCCCTCAAGCACATTCCGCCAGCTGCTAAGATCATTGCTGATCTTACCGTCGTTTCTTGTGACTAGATGGCAATCTGTAACTAGTGGTGTGCCATAGGGATCAGTACTGGGACCACAGCTATTTGCACTATATACTGATGACCTGGATGAGGAAAGTGAATGTAACCAAATATGCAGATGACACAAAAATAGGCAGTAAGGCAAGTAGTGATGATGTCACAAAAGACCTACAGAGGGATATAGACAGGATGAGTGATTGGAAAAAAAAAACTTGGTGGATTGAATTTAAAGTGGAAATTATGAGGTTATGCACTCTGGAAGAAAGAATAAAGGAAATGAATATTATTTAAATAGAGAAAGACTAGAATGGAGAACAAAAAATAGCCGACAAATAATGTGTTCAAAAAGGAGGGTACAAAGAAAATACCAGAAATGTTGGGGAATACAGTTTAGTGAGAGGAAGGAACTTAAGGAAATCAGTATTAGTAGGAAATTACTAGGTATTGTTGGGAAAATTAGTAGATTTAAGGTCAATAAATTCCCAGGGTCTGAATAATCCACATCCCAGAGTACTTAATGAAGTGACCATTTAAATAGTGGATGTACATGTGGCCAACTTCAAAAATTCTATGGATTATGGAACAGATGCTACAGATTTTAGGTTATTTAATGTAACCACACTGTTTAAAAAGGGAGGTAGAGAGAACCAAAAATATAGACCTGTCAGCCTGATATTGGTAGTAGAGAAAATGCTAGAGTCTATTATGAAAGATTTAATGGCTAAGCACTTGGAAAACAGTGGCAGGATTGGACAGAGTCAGCATGGATTTATGGAATTGGAATCATGCCTAATACATTTACTGAAATAGTTAGAGAATGTAACAGAGTTGATGAGGGGGAGCAAGTTGATGTGGTTTATTTGAACTTAAAGCGCATGGGATAGGAATAATGTCAAGCCATTTAGAAAACTGGGTCACACTGGGAAACAAAGAGTAGTAATAAACAGATCTTTTTCTGAATGGCACGCAGTGACTAGTGGGGGACTGCAGGGATCAGTGTTTGAACCCAAGCTATTCACATTATACAATCATGATTTAAATAAAGGAACTAAATGTAATGTCTCTAAACTTGCAGATGATGCAAAGCTGGGTGAGGGGGTCATCTTTGACAAGAATGCAGAGATGCATTAATTTGAATTGGACAAACTGAGTGAGTGGCAATTGCATAGCAAATGAGTGGATAAATATTGTAAAATATGGATAAATGCAAGGTTATTCATTTAGAGCAAAAACTGGAAGGCAGATTATTATCTGAATGTCTATAAATTGAGAGAGAGGAGAGGAATGTGCAATGAGACTTAGGTGTCCTCATGCATCAGTCAATGAATGTAAACATGCAGGTGCAGCAAGCAGCCAAGAAGGCAAATGGTATTTCAGCCTCCATAGCGAGGGGATGTAGGAACAAGGAGGCCTTTGTGCAATTGTAAAGGAGGCCTTTGTGCAATTGTACAGGGCCTTGGTGAGACTACTTCCGGAAGACTCTGTACAATTTGGTTTCTTTATCTGAGGAAGGATGTTCTTGATACAGAGGAAGTGCAGAAAAAGTTTACCAGACTGACTGCTGGGATGGCATGACTGATGCATGATGACAGGGCGAATCAGTTAGGATTATATTTGCTGACTTTCGGAAGAATGAGTGAGGTACCTCATAGAAACCTATAAAATTCTAACAGCACTAAACAGGATAGACACAGGAAGGATGTTTCTGATGGCAAAGGAGTCCAGAACCATAGATCCAAAGAGTATTGGAGCTCTACAGCATGGAAACAAACCCTTCCATCCAACATGCCCATGCCAACCAGATATCCTAAATTAATCTATTCCCGTTTGCCAGCATTTGGCGCATATCCCTCTAAACCCTTCCTATTCATATACCCATCCACATGCCTTTTCTGAGAACCAACTCCAATGTCCAGAGATACTTGTTATGAAACATCAAAGGCATTCAGCTGTGCAGGTTCTCTGCTGGATCACATCGCTGTGTAGGTTTACTGCTCATTTGTTTCACCTCCCACTTTGTATCGTTCTCTCTCTTCCTCCTTTTTTTAAAAAGTGCTGTTGTTTTGATCTTTCCCCCTTAAGTTCCAAAACAATGCTTATAAAACAGTAATTATTGCTCCAAAAATGTGAGGAAATCAGCTCCAACACTGAAAATACATAAAAAAAAAGAGCAGCTCTTACAGCTACAATTTTGTCCCATCCTTCATCTTGGATTACCAAGAATCCTCATAAGGGGTCACAAGCTAATGATATTGGGGAAACCATTTAGGACTGTGATGAGGAAAAAATTCTTCATCTACAAGTAGTGAGCCTGTGGACTTCAGTGTCACAGAAAGCAGTCGAGGTCAAAACATTGTATGATTTAAAAAAGGTACGAGATATAGCACTTGAGGCTAAAGAGATCAAAGGATATGAGGTATAAAGCAAAAACAAGTTATTGCAGTAGATGATCAGCCATGATCATAATGAATGGCAGAGAAGGTTTAACGGTCTGAATGGCCTACTTTTGTTCCTATTCCCTACGTTTCTACAGCAGTCGCAGGCAGGAGAGTCGACGTTTCGGACATAAGCCTTCCTGATAAAGGGCTTATGCCTGAAATGTTGACTCTCCTGATTCCTGAATGTTGCCTAACCTGCTATGCTTTTCCAGCACCACACTTTCCGGCTCTGATTCTCGAGCATCTGCACTCCTCAAATTCTCGCATGTTTCTACAACACAGGTATCTGGGAGGCCTCGTCCATAAATCTCAAAAAGCTAACATGCAAGTTCAAAAAGTACTAAGTAAGGTAAAAGGGAATATATTTATAAATAGGTAATTTTGCTAAAACCGAACATGGCACGAGTCACAGCTGGAATACTGTGAGCAGTTTCGGGCCTCTGATCTAAGGTGAGATCTTCCATCATTGCAGGCAGTCAAGAGAAGGTTCACTAGGCTGATCCAGGATGTGGAGAGACTGTTTTAAGAGGACAGATTGAGTATGTGGGGCCTGTATTCACTAGACTTCAGAAGAACAAGAGTTGATCTTATAGAAATATCTAAGATTTTTGTGAAATTGACAGAGTAGAAACAGAGAGGTTGTTTCATCTTGCAGGAGAGCCTAGGACAAGAGCCCCTAATCTCAACAAAGAGTCACCCATCTAAGATGGAAAAGTGGAGGAACTTCATCTCTCAGAGTAATCCATAGAATTCTTTACCATAGCTAGTTGTTGACATCATTGAGTATATCCAAGGCAGAGATAGACAGTTATTAATCAGTTGGGCAGACAGTCAGAGAGCTGTACAGCATAGAAACAGATCCTTCAGTCCAACAAGTCCATGCCAAGCATAGAGTAATAGATTCATAGAGACATACAGCATGGAAACAGACCCTTCGGTCCAACTTGTCCATGCTGACTAGATATCCTAAATTAATCTAGTCCCATTTGCCAGCATTTGATCATATATCCCTCTAAACCCTTCCTATTCGTATACCCATCCAGATGCCTTTTAAATGGTGTGATTGTACCAGTCTCCACCATTTTCTCTAGCAGCTCATTCCACACATGCATGACCCTCTGTGTGAAAATGTTGCTCCATATGCTCCTTTTTAAATCTTTCCCCTCTCATTCTGAACCTCTGCCCTCTAGTTCTGGACTCACCTACCCCAGGGAAAATATCATGTCTATTTACCCCATCCATGTCCCTCAAGATTTTATAAACCTCTATAAGGTCACCCCTCAGCTTCTGACATTCCGAAGAAAACAGTCACAGCCCATTCAGCCTCTCCCTGTAGCTCAAATCCTCCAACCCTGCAACATCCTTGTAAATCTTTCTGAACCCTTTCAAGTTTCACAACATTCTACTTCAAGGAGGGAGACCAGATTGCACACAATATTCCAAAAGTGGTCTAACCAATGCCCTGTACAGCTGGAACATGACCTCCCAACTCCTATAATCAATGCTCTGGCCAATAAAGGAAAGCATACCAAACACCTTCTTCACTATCCTATCGACTTGCGATTCCATTTTCAAGGAACTATGAACCTCCACTTCAAGGTCTTCTTGCTCAGCAACACTTCCCAGGACTTTGCCATTAAGTGTATAATTCCTGCCCTAATTTGCCTTTCCAAAATGCAACACCTCACATTTATCTACATTAAACTCCACCTGCAACTCCTTGGCCCATTGGCACATCTGATCAAGATCCTGTTGCACTCTGAGATAACCTTCTTCGCTGTCCACTCCACCTCCAATTTTGGTGTCATCCGCAAACATACTAACTATTTCTCCTATGTTCACATCCAAATCATTTATATAAATGACAAAAAGCAGTGGACCTGGCACCGATTCTTGTGGCACACCACTGGACACAGGCCACCAGTCTGAAAGGCTAACGTCCACCACCACCCTCTGTTTTCTACCTTCGAGACAGTTCTGCATCCAAATGGCAAGTTCTCCCTGTATTCCATGTGGTCTAATCTTGCCAACCAGTCTACCATGAGGAACCTTGTTGAACGCCTTACTGAAGTCCATATAGATCACGTCCACCATTCTCCCTCATCAATCCTCTTTGTTACTTCTTCAAAAACACTCATGAGACATGATTTCCCCCATACAAATCCATGTTGACTATCCCTAATCAGTCGTTGCCTTTCCAAATACACATAAATCCTGTCCCTCAGGATTCTCTCCAACAATGTGCCCAACACCGATGTCAGGCTCACTAGACTATAGTTCCTTGGCGTTTTCTTATCACCTTTCCTAAATAGTGGCAATACATTATCCAACCTCCAGCCTTCCAGATGTCCTAAATTAATCTAGTCCCATTTGCCAGCATTTGGCCCATTTATCTCTAAACCCCTCCTATTCATATATCTATCCAGATGCCTTTTAAATGTTATAATTATGTCAGCCTCCACCAATTCCTCTGGCAACTCATTCCATACACGCACCAGCCTTTGTGTGAAAAGGTTGCCCCTCAGGTCCACTACCCTGGGGAAAAGACCTTGGCTAATCACCCTATCTATGCCCCTCATGATTTTATAAACTTCGATAAGGTCACCCCCCCAGTCTCCAACACTCCAGGAAAATAGCTTCACCCTATTCAGCCTCTCCCTTTAGCTCTATCTGTCTAACCCTGTCAACACTGTTGCAAGTCTTTTCTGAACTCTCACATTCCACAACATCCTTCCTATAGGAAGGATACAGAATTGAACCAGTATTCCAAAAATGGCCTAACCAATGTCCTGTACAGCCTCAACACCATGTCCCACCTCCTATATTCAATGCACTGACCAATAAAGACTAGCATACCAAACACTTTCTTCACTGTCCTGTCTACAATCAAGAGTTAAGGGGAAAAGAGAAGAAAGTGAAAAGTGGAGTTGAGAATGATCAGATCAGCCATGATCTAATTGAATGGCAGAACAGACTCAATGGGCTAAATGGTGTGCTTCTGTTCCTACATCTGATGGTTTTATGGTCTACTTTTTTGTTGTCCTCTAAACCTTTTGATATCATTACCAAGAATCCATCCAACTCAGCCTTAAAAACATTCAGTGATCCTATCTCCACTGCTCTCTAGGGAACAGAATTGCACAGATCAAGAAAGTCTTCTCTCCATTTTAAATTCAGATTCTTTATTTTTATATTGCATCTCCTTTTTCTAATCTTTCTCAAAAGTGAAACACCATCTAAGCATCCAATCTGCCAATGCCCCTCAGAATTTTGTATGCTTCATTAAGAGTACCTCTCCTTCTAAACACTAATGGATATAAGCGTTTGCTTAATCTGTTCAAACTTTCCTTATTAGATAACCCCTTTATCCCAAGAATCAGTAAAGTGAACTCATGTTAGTATATCTTTTCTCATGCTGAATATTAAAGAAAAACATGGTAATTTAATTGACTTACTGCATGCTGTTTTTGCTGGAAATTTAATATAATTTAGTTAAGGAGTTCTGATTTATCACTTCCTTACAAATTTCTTATTTGCACCAACCAGTTGCATATAATTTTCTTATGCCAAGTAGTTTTTTCAGATCTATATCTTTGCACCTGCAGATATTCATGTGAAGATTTTGTAGGTAACAATTCAATGACAAGCTGATCTTATGTAGCATTATTTTAATTATGTCAAATTCCACAATTAAATGATGTGCGATTTTTAAAAGTGCTTTTAAACTTTACCCATTTTCTTGTCAGAACTGATCATACATATCTATTTACCACACGAGTTATTTGCAATGTGGAGCATTTTTGGACATTGTAAAAGATCTTCACGTGAGTCTTAATTTAGTAGAACAAAATAAATGTGAGAATGGATGAGGCCAGAAGCTTCAAAATTTTCACATATTAATGTGGATCTTAAAGGAGTGGAGGGTTGTGAACTAGCAGAGATGTTTAGGGAGGTGCTAACCAATATTGGAGAAAGATAAAGAGGAAACTATAAGTTTAGAATCTGAGAAACAGAGTATATTACTGGGTGGTGAGACAATGTGTGGGGTTGGAAACTGATAAGATGGGGAAGGACAAGCTGTGAAAGATTGTAAATATGGGCTTCAGATTTTTAAATTTGAGCTGTAGGCAATCAAGCCTATGCAAGTGTTCCATATTCAGTTTAAGCATGGTTGACTTGTATCTCAAGTCCTTGATTCTATATCCATTAACTAAATCTAGCAATCCCAGCTTTGAAATTTTTAATTGCCCTGGCCTGAATCCAATCCAATACCCAATAATAGCACAAAATGAAACAAATATGTACTAAAAAAAAAATCATCAACCCACAATATATGTGATGGATTTACTAAGTGTAGGATTCAGTTGTAGAGAAATGAGATATTGTTGAGAACAGATTTAAGTTCCAGAAGGACAACAGAAATGGGATAGTGGCTTGTGGTCAGAAAAACAGTTATTGGAAATGTCTTCACTGGGTTTTCTTAAGGAAAAAAAATCTGTATAGAACAAAATAGAATGGAAAATACAAAGTTTATATGTTATAATCTCACATCAAAGGTCTATTGACAAAAATTTACAAGTCCATAATTGTCCAACGTACAGTGAGTTTAGTTCCAGAGATTAAAAATGCATGGAAACGATGGAGATAGAGGAAAGATGTAAACAGAGGTAATCCATAGGTAGTTCACTGGAGTGTCATCAAACAAAATTTGATATTAAGCCATTTGGAGATATTGGAGCAGCTGATCAAAATAACAGTAGATTTAAATGATCACCTCACAAGAAGTGTTGAGATCTAGTGAATTCAAAGATTAAGATTGTGACAACTGAAGGTACAACTGTCAAAACCGGGTGATAACAACTCAGAATACTTGACAGGCCATAATTAAGGACGATAGATATCAGTGAGGTTTGTAGGACTAGAGGAGATTACTAAGATAAAAGGTGCAAGATTATGTAGGGACTTGAAAACAAGGATGGAAATGGAAATAGAAGTTTGAACACTTGACCTTGCTTTGTCTGTCACAGGCAGCAGACCTGTTATTTTGGTTAACATGCTTTTTGGTCAGTTGATGTCCGCCAAAAATGACCATACTTCTGATCTTTCAATCTAAATTCTACATGAGCAGAATTTCCATTTTATCAATACAAAGTACAAATGAGGTGCATTTGATGGAGCATTAAACACCTGAAGAATATTTTGTAAAGAGCCAAGGTTTTAAAACCGTTATTGCCAGCTCAGTAACACTGCACACATTTGAAGTCCCAATAATACACAATTTACCAGGTCAGAACTCTATTAAGCTTCTGGCTTCTTATCCAGCTAAAACTCTATATTTGTTGTACTATTGCATTAGGTCATTGACAGCAACTGAGCAGGAAGAATCACTGCTATCTTCATCCCCGATGTTATTAAGTGAGGATTCTTACTCACCAGCAGCACCCCTGCAACACAACTGCCTGATTCAAGGAGGATTAAGGGTTTATCTCAAAAATGAAATTGGTGCGAATCTGCTATTACCAGTGGTGTCACTCTTATTCTAAGGAAACTTCAGTTTAAATGGACTGTTGTAATCAGTTGGCACTTACAGCTATGATTTAAAAAATCTAATATGAGAGGTTCTGGAGCTTCCTGTTAGCTAATCTATGGTTATTCTAGTAAACAGAGGTAACAATTTGTCTGAATTGGCTTCCAAGATCTTAGTGATAGCTCACCGCTTTCAGCCTGATCTTGATGCTACTACAATCCCGGAAGGCATCGTTGCTGTCGTAGCCGACTGGAAGATCTTCGCATTTCTTTTGCCGGTGACGTTTCCTGAGCTCTCTTTTAAAGGGAAATAACTATGAATGTGCTTTAACCGTTAAATACCGTTGTTGATGGGCTCGGCGACATAGAGCCGCGAGCCCCGAGCTGACTCCAACTGCCGTGAGAACCTTTACCCCGAGCTCGCTCCAAACCCGGGTCCTGCTCCATTCCAACCTTCACTGACTGGGGAGGGGGGGAACAACAAGTTTTACATTGCAATAGTTTCAAAAGAAGCCATTATTAGAAGGCAGACAGTGAAAAGTTGGAAACATAGTTACATTAAATTCTATTCTCATTAGTCTCCAGTTTAAAATAAAACATGTAATCCGTTTAGTAAACCTGCAATGAGTCTATTACTCCCCGGCGAATGGATTCGGCGGACAGCTTCCCCGCTCTGTTCCAGCAATGAGACGCCTCCATGTGGCGCGCTCCCTAGACTTGGCGCTGCTCGTGGAGTCTCCTGCAGAAATATTTGCTCCTCCTGCCTGCAATCTGTTATCATTGCTCGCTGCTTGGTGAAAATCCAAAGAGACAATGTTGTAACATTTATTCGCACTACAGTGATCGAAACTTCCATTGATCCTTCTCCCTCGTTCCTGCACAAAGGCAGAAAGGGTGAAAAGACCGGAGCTGTTCCCAGTCTTGAATTGAATTTATTGTCACGTGTACAGAGGCACAGTGAAAAGCTGTCTTGCGAGCAATACAGACACATCACAGAGTTAAGTAGCATAGATGAGTAAATAATAGGTAAACAGTGGCAAAAACAAACAGAAACACAGGTACAGGTGAATGTTCAGAGTTTGTGAGTCATTTCAGTATTCTAACAACATTAGGGTAGAAACTGTTTTGAAACCAGCTGGTGTGTGTTCAGGCTTTTGCACCTTCGCCCTGATGGTAGAGTTTGCAGAAAAACATTGCCAGGATGGGATGGATCTTTGAGAATGCAGGCGGCCTTTCCTTGACAGCGGGCCTGGTAGATGGATTCTATTGATGGGAGGTTGGCCTTTGTGATTGCCGCGCCGAGTTCACCACTCTCTGTAACCGTCTCCAATCTTGAATGGTAAAGTTAACATATCAGGTAGTGATACATTAAGACAGAATGCTCTCGATGGTGCATCCATAAAAGTTGGCAAGGGTATTTGCTGTCATGCCAAATTTCCTCAGCTGCCTGAGAAACAAGAGACATTGATTAGATTACCTACGGTGTGGAAACAGGCCTTTTTGGCCCAGCTAGTCCACACCGACCCTCCAAAGAGTAACCCACGCAGACCCATTTCCTCTAACTAATGCACCTGACTCTACAGGCAATTTAGCATGACCAATTCACCTAACCTGCACATCTTTGTGACTGTGGGAGGAAACCGGAGCACCCGGAGGAATCCCACACAGACACGGGGAGAATGTGCAAAATCCACACAGTCACCCAAGGCTGGAATTGAACCCAGGTCCCTGGTGTGGGATATAGGTAAAGTAGTGTTACTTCTGCAATCATAATTACTTATGCAAGGTAAATGAACTCACACCAATGTATAATTGTTTCAGCCAAGAGCTGAGTCAACAGGAATGAAAACTATGTGAAGGAAATACATAATTGTTTTTGTATTCTCTAAAATGTGCATGCAAGAATGAAATGTGCCTGCAAACAATGGTAGATGTTACAGACAGATAAGGTGCTGTGAGGGGAGGAGGTTAAGCTAGATGTGCCTGTACAAATAGTAGTTATAAGCATCTATTTCCCGCTTCTGCAAAAACAAGAACAAACCACAATCAAGAAGTCATGAGGTCATAAGATCATAAGTAAGGGAAACAGATGGTAGTGAAGGAGGATATACCTAACAATGGACCACGGTGGGATGTGGCCAAACGGCCTTGTGAGGCCAGAAATAAGCATTTTGTCACAGACAAGGCCGAATAAGGCAAGAGATGAATAAGAGTAATGGGCGCCGGTCTTAGAGAGGTGGGAGATGTAAACAGGGGAGGAGCAATGGGATGAAAGAATAGGAACCAAATTACATAAATATTGTGTACTAGTTGAATTCAGTGTTTGTGTGTCCCTGCCTTGAGGACAGTGGACCCAACACCCCTCTTGTAAGAATGAAATAAATGACACTATTGATTCAGATCTTTTCTTGAACTGAACTTATTGCAGTGAGTGAGCTTCGTTTCTCACACTGGCACTGTGAGGCAGCAGTGCTAACCACTGTGCTGCCGGTCATTGCATTTATCATCGTAGTCTAAAGGCTGTGATTTTACAGTTGCAAATGAAAGACAATAAAGCAATTAAGACATGCAGTATTATCCAAACTTAATTACAATCCTGAAACCAGACTGGGGCAGTTTGGATGGGCGAAGATAGAAATTGGAAATATAGTTTCAATTGAGGAGGGAAACGGAACTGAGGGACCGAAAGGCACACTCCTGTGTTCTTAACAATTGTTTGAAATGTTGAAATTTTACTCAGCATTTCATCATAAAGAAAATATAAGTGATTTTAAGAAAAACTAAGGTGTTTCCTTTTCTCATGAACAGTGTTTTAGTTCATATTCAAGGGTCGGCTTTCCAATCATCGCTTAGCGTTTGCACCACAAAATCGAGCCCCTTATCCCACATACAGACTCACAAAAAAAAACTGATTAATGATTCTGTCACAAAAAGCGATAGGTTTAAATACCAGGCTGTGGCTCATAAATGTCAGTCTGTTGGTTCTGATTTAAAAGACTTGGCAGCATGGAAAGCAACGAGGTAAAAACAATGACTGCAGATGCTGGAAACCAGATTCTGGATCAGTGGTGCTGGAAGAGCACAGCAGTTCAGGCAGCATCCGAGGACAGGCAAAATCTGAGGACAGGCAAAATCGACGTTTCGGTTTATTCCTGATGAAGGGCTTTTGACCGAAACGTAGATTTTGCCTGTCCTCGGATGCTGCCTGAACTGCTGTGCTCTTCCAGCACCACTGATCCAGCATGGAAAGCAGCTGAGGGTGTGTGGTGTCTAAAATGTATACATCCATTGCCGGGGTTGTTCAAGGAAAAGAAATGACAAGTGTGTTTACAGAAAAAAAATGACACAAGATACTGTGGGTGTGGGGTATCTGAAATGTTGGAAATGCTCAAGAGGTGAGGCAGCATCTGTGGAGAGACTAACAGAGTCAACAGCTAGATTTTGGGATTAATGGAGAAGCGATGGTCTTCACCTGACCTCAAGCACAGATTTGATACGCCAAAGGGCCTCTTATGTACTGTGTGATTCCATGATACAATGATCTTATGATTTCTGTGACCTGGATTTCCTCCCTTTCCTGCTCTTATTTTAAATACGACACCTTGTCAAGCAGATCTGAAGGCCTTCAACAGTGTTCAGGTGGTGGCATAGTGTTAATATCATTACACTAATAATGTACAACCCCAGGCTAATGTTCTGGAATTATGAGTTGATCCAACATGGCAGATGTAATAGTTAAAACAATTTTTTAAAAAAGAAATCTGTATTCAAAGCACTTGTTGCAACAGCAATATCAAAAACTATCTGGTTCACTGATATTCTTCGGGGAAGGAAATCAGGCCTGATTTGGCCTACATATGACTTCTGACCCACTGTAATGTGGTTGACTCTCAACTGCACTTAGACTCATAGAGATAGACAGCATGGAAACAGACCCTTCAGTCCAACTAATCCATGCCGACCAGATATCCCAACCCAATCTAGTCCCATCTGCCAGCACCCAGCCCATATCCCTCCAAACCCTTCCTATTCATATACCCATCCAGATGCCTGTTAAATGTTGCAATTGTACTAGCCTCCACTACTTCCTCTGGAAGCCCATTCCACACATGCACCACCCTCTGCGTGAAAAGGTTGCCCCTTAGGTCTCTTTTATATCTTTCCCCTCTCATCCTAAACCTATACCCTCTATGTCTGGACTCCCCTAACCCCAGGGAAAAGACTTTGTCTATTTACCTGATCCATGCCCCTCATGATTTTATAAACCTCTATAAGGTCACCCCTCAGCCTCCGACGCTCCAGGGAAAATAGCCGTAG
The DNA here is from genome assembly GCF_037043375.1 of Chiloscyllium plagiosum. NCBI lineage: Eukaryota > Metazoa > Chordata > Chondrichthyes > Orectolobiformes > Hemiscylliidae > Chiloscyllium > Chiloscyllium plagiosum. The sequence goes on from NW_028270143.1 coordinate 79,999,792, forward strand.
CCTATTCAATCTCTCCCTATAGTTCAAATCCTCCAACCCTGGTAACATCCTTTTCTGAATCCCATCAAGTTTCACAACATCCTTCTGATAGGAAGGAGACCAGAATTGCAAACAATATTCCAAATGTGGCCTAACCAATGTCCTGTGCAGCCGCAACATGACCTCCCACCTCCTATACTCAATACTCTGACCAAAAAAGGAAAGCATACCAAACGCCTTCTTCACTATCCAATCTACCTGCAACTCTACTTTCAAGCAGCAATGAACAGGCACTCCAAGGTCTTTTTTTTTCAGCAACACTCCTTAGGACCTTACCATTAAGTGTATAGGAACTTTTAAGATTTGCTTTCCCAAAATGCAGCACCTCGCATTTATCTAAATTAAATTCCATCTGCTACTCCTCAGCCTATTGGCTCATCTGATCAAGATCCCATTATAATCCGAGGTAACCTTCTTGGTTGTTCACTACACCTCCAATTTTGGTATCATCTGCAAACTTACTAACTATACCTCTTAAACTCACATCCAAAACACTTATATAAATGACAAAAAGTAGTGGATTGAGCAGTGATCCTTATGGCACTCCATTGGTCACAGGCCTCCAGTCTGAAAAACAACCCTCACCACCACCCTCTGTCTTCTACCTTTGAGCCAGTTCTGTATCCAAATGGCTAGGTCTTCCTGTATTCCAGGAGATCTAACCTTGCTAACCAGTCTCTCATTGGGAACCATGTTGAACGCCTTACTGAAGTCCATATAGATCACATCTACTGCTCTGCCCTCATCAATCCTTTTTGTTACTTCTTCAGAAAACTCAATTAAGTTTCATGACACTTGGTAATGACTTGGACAACCAGATCCCAATGCATCTTAGCGCACTGCTTTCTCTTACCATTTAGACAATATTCTTTTCTATTCTTCCTGCCAATATATCACATGATTCCACATTGTACTCTATCTGTCAGATCTTTCCCCACTCACTTAGCCTATCTGTATCACTTTATGGCCTCCCTATGCCTGCTTCGTAACTTAGTTTCCAACCCATCTTTGCATCATCAATAAATAACAGGGGCAGTTCAGTGGTTCGCACTACTACCTCACAGTGCCAGGGACCCAGATTTGACTACACACTCGAGTTTGCACACTCTCCCCATGTCTGTGTGAGATGGCTCCGAGTTCCTCACACAGTCCAAAGGTGTGCAGGTTAAGTGGATTGGCCATGCTAATTTGCTCATAGTGACCAGGGATGGGCAGGCTAGGTGTTAGCCATGGGGAATGCAGGGTTACAGGGATGGGGGAGTGCGGGACAATGTGGGCCAAATGGTCTGCTTCCATACTGTAGGAATTCTATGATAATTCCATGAAATGTCATGACCATTCCTTCAATACCTTTATGCAAGTCATTAATATTAAATGTAAAAAGTTGAGGCCCAGCACTTACCCCTGTGACACAGTAGTTATTACATCTTGCCAACCATAAAATTTCTTATTTATGCCTACTCTCTGCTTTCTGTTAGCCAGATTCATATTTAAAGTTAGATAGATTGTTGTTAAATAAGGGGCTGAAAGATTATGAGGAATAAGCAAAAATGTGAAGTAATCAGACCAGCGATGGTCTAATTGAATGGTGGAGCGGGCTTGAGGGGCAAAGTGACCTCCTGTGCTTCTACTTTGTATATTAGGCCCAACCATTTTTACCTGTTTCATTCATAAACATGCCTCTAAGGTCAGAAGTTGGTTGTTGCAATATTAATTTTACAGGTTCAATTCCATTCACTGCTCCTTGGATATTGAAACAGCTCATGTCTGCATCTGACAAGATCGACAGAACATTTCTTGTATCATAAATTTCCAATTTCCTTGTTATTGTTTGTTCCACAAATACCAGCTAAAGAATATTTTAATCAAGACAGAAACTAACTACTGCCCCTTGCCATATAGTGGAAGGAGTAACATTGAATTCTCCTCAGCTCATTGATCCCCAGTTTTGATCTATTCTAAATTCTGTTTAGAGAATCTAGTGCCACATGAGTGTAGGTTAACTTCATTGGCTGGACAGCTGGCTTGCAATGCAATAGCATGGGTTCAACTTCTGTACTGGCTGAGATTACACTGAAGGTCTTATATAGTCTCGCCTGAATTGCAGTGATCCTCATTTTAAACACTACCAGTTGACTCTCACGAATAAGAAAGTTGTCCTCTGGGACTAGGGTGATTTTACCTACTGCCACACAACATGATGGAGATAACCTCAATGTGAAAACAGGACTCCAAACCATTGTGTGATGGCCCCTTTTACTGTCAGGAAAGAAGCATCTACTATTAGTTAGTTTGGCAGAACAACGTCAGGATTGTTATTCACCCATGTTGTTTTTCTCACCGGCTGTCATAAACCCAGTCTATCAGTGTTCCGACAAAGCCTGTTGGTGATATACATTGAAGTTCCCAATCTAGATTACGTCCTGTGCCCTTACTGTTCTCGGTGATTTTTCAAAGTGATGTTTTAGATTAGATTAGATTACATTACATTACAGTGTGGAAACAGGCCCTTCGGCCCAACAAGTCCACACCGACCCGCCGAAGCGAAACCCACCCATACCCCTACATTTACCCCTTACCTAACACTACGGGCAATTTAGCATGGCCAATTCACCTGACACTGCACATCTTTTTGGACTGTGGGAGGAAACCGGAGCACCCGGAGGAAACCCACGCAGACACGGGGAGAACGTGCAAACTCCACACAGTCAGTCGCCTGAGGCAGGAATTGAACCCGGCTCTCAGGCGCTGTGAGGCAGCAGTGCTAACCACTGTGCCACCGTGCCGCCCACTATGTTTAGCATAGGTTCCTGAGTTGAGGGAGGTGGTCATCAACAGGATGTCTTTGCCCATGTTTGGCTAATGCTGTGAGACTTCATGAGATTCTAACTCAATGTTTAGTCCCAATTGTATTATGGCTTACTTGGATTTGTCCTGCTTTTTGCATGCAGGACATGCCCAGGCAATTTTTCACATTGTCGGGTAGATGCCAGTGTTGTAACTACTAGAACAGCTTGGCTGTTCTGGTGCACAAGTGTCCAGTATTATTGTCAGGGCTCATAACCTTTGCAGTATCCAATGATTCCAACCATTTCTTGATATGATGTGGAGTGAATTAAATTGGCTGGTGTAGCAGCCTCCTGGCTGCTAAAACACAGAAAGATTGGTAACTTGGCCAAACAGTAAGGAATGCTGGGTACATTGGCCAAGTGAAACTCTGAAATCATAAAGCCCACACACCACACACAGTGCAAATACAGCAGCCACGTGCTAGTGAAATGAGCATAATGCAAAAGGCAAGAGTTATTCTGGACAGACACCCAAAACAACCTATCCACTAAAGAAAGGAGTGCCCAGACATAAAGGCACTGGGTCCTGTTAAACAAATAAATTAACAATGGCCTGCCAACTAAATTATTGACTCTTGTATCAAGCTATTAAGTGTATCTCCCTGATTTGGCCAGCACTATAGGAAGTTCCAGAAAACCATCTAAAGGGTATAAAAACATGGAATTCACCTGCAGACCTTTCTCTTGAAACCACTCTCGGAATCTCTGGAAACGTCTGAGGCCTTCCAAGTTGCTAGATCTGTCCAAAGTCTGTCCTATTTAGAATGATGGTAATTGATTGATTGATTGTTGCTTTGTTTCTGAGCAGCACAAGCAGATCATAGTAAGCAAGGATATGCAGATCAAAGAGTGAAAAAATTCTTGGACAGAGTGAGGCATACAGCTTACACGGCACAGGGCATGCAATGTCAACATTAACAAAATCAATATTATTTGAAGTTAAGGGGTACATTCATGAGTCTAATATCACCAGGGAAGGAGCTGTTCTTGAACCTGTCGGTGCATGTTTTCAAGCTTCCGTACCTTCTGCCTGATGGAAAAGGTTGTAGGAGAGCATTACAGAGGTGTGATGGGTCTTTGATGATGTTGGCAGTCTTTCTGTGGCAATGAAAGGTGTACTTGGAGTCCTTGGATGGAAGGGTGGCTTCCCTCGTGGTCTGGGCTTGCACACAACCTTCTGTAGTTGCTTCTGATGTTGGGCAGAAGCAGTTGCCATACCAGGCACCCTTGATGAGGAGGTGCCGGTCTTGGATGTTGGACAAAGTTAAAAATCACACAACACGAGGTTATAGTCCAACAGGTTTATTTGGAAGTACAAACGTTTGGAGTGCAGCTCCTTTCTCAGGTGGAGCAAGATCATAAGACACAGAATACATAGCAAAAGATCATAGTGTCCTACAACTGATGAAATATATTGAACAAACCTAGATTGTTGTTAAGTCTTTCATCTTTTAGAATGGGTGCAGATTTTGATTGATTAATGTGTAAATCCCAGAAATTCTTTCAAGTCACATTCCTTAGATAACTTAGTTTTTATATTAAAAAGATGACATCTCAGCTCAGACAATGCATTAAAGCTGTGCGGTTAGAGGCTATTTGTATTCCCACTTTGGAAATATAACCAGTCTGACTCAATATTGAATAATCAATCGAAAACTGCACCCATTCTAATAAAAACCTATTCAGTTGATGTAGGTAGGGGAGGTGTTCTCCTTTCTTTCTGAAATCAACGATCAGTTATTTTATTTTGCTAACAATGAGAGAGAGGTTGTTATCATTGCACAACGTCACCGAGTCCTCTATCTCCTTTCAGTATTCTGACTCACCATTGTTTGATATCCATCATACCAAAGTGGAGTCGTCAGCAAATTTGTAGATGGTGATTGTTCGGAATTTCACTGCACATTCGTGCCACACAACACAATGGAGGATATTCTCAATGTAAAGGCAGAACTTTATTTCCACAACAGCTATGTGGTTACTCTTACCGACACAGCCATGGGCAGATGCAGTTGCAGCTGGCAGATTAATAAGTGTTACGACATGGGGTACACCCTTCTGCTTAATTTAAACCAGCAACACAGAAAAGATTTATCCTGTGCAGTAATCTTTGAAAATTCGGGAGGCCAAGAACTAGTTAAATTAAAAGTAACAACTTTATTTCTTAAAGTATAACAGAGAATAATTAACTAATAACTATTTACAACTCCTTTCCTTTTCCTTTCCTACTTTCCCCTTCTACGATACTAGTCCGATAAAACCCCCCAATTAAGATTTACCAAAATTCAACTTTTCCAAAAGCAGCTAGACATCGAATCTTCTTTCCTTCTTATTAGGGATATCTGCTTTGCAGGTTACTGATCAATAAAGGTACCTCTAAGAAAGCTATTCTCGGGGGAGCCAAGATAGCGGATGAGAGGATCGTGTTGCAGAGCTCCGCACTGCAGCACAAGCGGGACTAACTATTAACCCGCTTATCCCAGACCATCGCGATATCCTGGGACTCTAGAAAATTTGTGGAGTCCCAGGAAACTGAAAAATTAACTTACCTGTGTTTCTTGCTGTCCAGAGATGCTGGAGAAGGGAGGAGGAGCATCCGAGGCTGGGCTCACTGCCCAGCCTATAGGATCCTTGGACTTGATTACTTACCAGGCCATTGTGAATGAGCTTCCGAAATCTCGCGAGATGCTGGGTAAGTAGATAGAGCAGAAGCTGGTACCGATCTCTACCACGCTGCAGAAACATGAACAGCAGTCGGGAGGCCTGGAGGAGAGGACGGATGAGGTTGAGCACAGAGTCGCAGTGGTAGACGCTGATGCCAGTTCCTCTAAGGATAGGATCCAAGCCCTAGAGACGCAGATCTGTAGTTTGCGTGACCAAATGGATGATCTTGCGTGACCAAGTGGATGATCTTGAGAACAGGGGCAGGAGAAAAAATATTTGAATCATCGGTCTGCCTGAGAGTAAGGAAGGTGAGCAACCTGCAGAATCTATTGAGGACTGGTTGCCGAAATTTCTTAACTTGGAGACTGACATGAGAGGCTTGAAGATCGAAATGGCACACCAGGTCATGGAGATCAGGTTTGGGTCAACATCCTCGTCCTCTCCAAGTGCTATTTCATCACTATAGAGATAAGGAAAGAATTGTGGAAGCTTCCAGAACCCATGGCAAGGGTCTTAAGGCCCTAATTTATGAGGGCTTTAAGATCATGTTCTTCCAGGACTTCTCAGCAGTGGTGATCCAGAAAAGAAAATCTTATGACGGTGTCAAGAGAAGACTGAGGGAGCTTGGATCCAGTACTCCATGAGGTATTCGGTGGTGCTGCGGATCACCTTAGATGGATTTGTACATCTCTTTGACACGTCGGAGAAGGCAAGAGACTTTGTGGAAAAATTAACCTAATCTGAACAATGGTATGTACAAATAGTAGTGTTGTTTGGAAATGAGGAAAAAAAGAGGAAGTCTGGTTGGAGATTTCTTTTCCTTTTTTTTCAACTATTGGTTTAATAATTTGGTTTAAACTATGTTTGGCGGTTGAGATGTGTACTTTCAATTTCTAAGTCATACCAAAGGATGGGTGGGGTATTTATCCCCTTTTCTTTTATAAAAATGTTTTATTTTCTTTATTCATATTGCCATTCTATGGTGCATTTACTTTCTTTTCTGTTTGTGTTTGCGGTGCGGCACGAGCTAAGAGGAGGGAAAATGGTTAGGATGGATTGATGCCTACTTATAGGCAATTTGGGATGGGTAGTTGCCTCTTTTGAGCATGGAGTGAGTTCCCCTATTCAGTGCCATTTATATGTTTTTTTTGGTTTTTGTTGTTTTTAATCTTTGATAGTTTTGTAGGTTTGTTAAATGTAGTGGATTTAGTTTATGTAGTTTTTATGTTGGTTGGATTATGTGACACTAAGGCTCAGCAATTTGTGGTTCGAGTTCCTCCTTTCTGGAATTTGAACGTTACTGCAGAAGGTTACGGCTAATGACTTAATTAAATGCTGTACCTGGAATATCAAGGGAAATCACTCATCAATTAAGAGGAAAATGGTACTTTTGAGTCTTAGAATGGAGAAGGTGGATATTGCTCTGTTACAGGAGACACACTTGGATGATAGGGAACATTTGAAACTACAGCAGAACGGCTTTGATCGGGTTTACTTTTCATCATTTAATACCAGAAGTAGGGGAGTGGCTATATTGGTTAGGAGGAATCTCTCATTTAAGTTACAATAGTGTGTTAAAGACACACACAGGAGGTTTGTAATTCTTAAAGCCTTGATAAATGGGGAAGAATATGATGTTTTAAATGTTTATTGCCCTCGAGCTCATCCCCTCAAGTTTTTCATAGATGCGTTTTCTAAACTGATCAATCTCATTAGAGGGGGAGATTTTAACTGTCTCATGGATCCCACAGCAGTCAGGTTGCCCAAAGGACCCTCAACACCCTCTGTACAAACTGAACAACTAGTGGACCGCTGTGTGGAGTTAGGGTTGGTGGATGTCTGGAGGCATCTCCGTCCAACAGGCAGGATTTTACATTTCTTTCCAATCAGCACTGATGTTACACCAGGATTGATTTTTTCTGACCCCTGTGGCAACCCTGGACTTAGTGGCATCTCATACGATTGGTAATATTACCATCTCTGATCACGCTCCAGTAAGCCTGTTCATTAAGATTATGGACATTACAGTGGGTTCAAGGCACTGGCGAATGGATTCCTTTATCCTCAAGGATAATATGTTTATGGAGTATTTCTCTAGAGAATGTTGGGCGTTCCTAGACATTAACTTAGACTCAGTTAGTAGTCCATCTGTCCTTTGGGAATTTGCCAATGCCTATGCCAGGGGGTTAGTTATCTCCTACTCTGCCAGTAGGAAGCAGCATGAGGGTGAGCAGCAATGTCTCCTCTAAACATGGTTGAAGGCAGCTGAGAAGGCTTACTTTGACAGGCCCTCGTTGGTCAAGCTACAGAGGATTATGGCGCTGTGGTCTGCACTGAATTCCATGCTCACATAGACAGCAAAGAAGGAGCTTAACTCTACAAAGCGAAGGTTATATGAGCATGGTGACAGGCCAGGCTAATACTTAGCATATCTTGTCAGGAAAAGAAATGCCCCACAAGCCTTTACATCGATTAGGGAAGGGTCTGAGAACTTAACATGTGACTCCAAAAAGATTAATGTGGCATTCCAGAGATTTTACTCTAACTTATACCAATTTGAGGGTTGTGAGGAGGAGCGGACTAAAATGGAATCTTTTTTTAAGGACCTAGCGCTCCTGGGCATGACCCCTGAACAAGAGTCCTTTTTCAATGCCCCCTTATCAGAGCAAAAGGTGCAGGAAGTTTTGAGGCAGCTTCAGAGTGGAAAGGCACACGGTCCCTGGTCCTGACGGACTTCCCAGCAAATTCTATAAAGAATATATAAACATACTGTCAGGCCTGATGCTCAATATGTTTAATGACTCATACAGCCATGATTATCTCCTGCCATCTCTGAGAGAGGCCAATATTTCACTTATTTTTTAAAAAGGGAAGGTCCCGGAGGACTGTGCTTCATACAGGCCCATTTCACTTTTCAATGTGGACTTTAAAATCCTTCTAAGACTCTCGAGTTAAGGCTGGAGACTGTGTTACTCACTATTGTTAAAGAAGATCAGACAGACTTCATAAAGGGCTGCAGATCCTCCAATAATGTTAGGAGGCTGCTTAATGTAATTCAAGCATGTCAACAACAGTCAAAACAGGGATTGGTGATTTCTCTAGATGCAGAGAAGGCATTTGACTGAGTTGAGTGACCATACGTTTTCTATACTCTGGAGCAGTTTGGCTTGGGCGAAGCCTTTATAAGATGGGTAAAGATTCTCTTCAGTGACATTCTTGCTGCAGTCATTACCACTGGGGTACAATCAAGTAATTTTAACACTTTTAGGGGCAGCCAGCATGGCTGTCTCCTTTCGCCACTGCTTTTTACGTTGATGATTGAACCATTGGTGGAGGCCATTCGTAGGGATCCCAATATATCAGCTCCAGAAGTGGGGTCAAAATTACGTAAGATTTTGTTGCATGCGGACGATGTCCTAATTTTTTTGTCAAATCCAGCAGTTTCAGTGCCTTGCCTGATACAATGCAGCTGTGCATTTGGCGTCTTTTCGGGGTACATGATTAATATTGCTAAATCAGAGGCTATCCTTATGGGTGGTCTTATGAAAGGTCTTGAGGGCGAATATCAAATCCCATTTAAGGTCACAGTGGGGTTTTGTGTATTTGGGCATATTTATTACTCCAGTTCTGAATCGGCTGTTCAAAGCCAATTTTGTTCAATTATTTGATAAAATCAAACAGGATGTTCAAAGATGGGAGGTGCTTCCGGTCTTGTGGTTGGGTCAGATAGCGCTTATAAGATGAATATTCTCCCCGTTTGCTATACGGATGCACCCCCTGATTTTCAATAAGCAAACATTCAGGAGACTGAACGGCTGGTTCAGCTCCTTTATTGGGCATCATAAACGGCCCCTCATTAAATTAGCTAAACTGCAACTGCCTCACAGATAGGGGGGAGTGGACCTTCCAGAGTTTAAAAGCTGCCAACTAAGCTTGCTTTTATTCTACATGAGTGATTGGGCTTGTGGGGACCCTTTCTCAATATGGTTAGATATCGAAGCCTCCCAGGCAAGGTGCCACCTTACCAGCTTGCTGTTTTTTGACAAAATGAGGACAGTTAGGGAATATTTCCATAACCCAATAGTTATCCATACTGTTAAAGCATAAAGGACAATTCAGCAGAGGGAAGGCAATATTGGCAAAACATCTGCTTTTACACCTTTAGTGGGTATGCCGGGTTTTCAACCAGGGGATGATGGATTCAGGATTCAAACATTGGGCAACGAGGGGTGATTTATTTGAGGGAGACACAATGATGTTCTTCAATCATTTAGCACGGAAATACGAGCTATCTAACAAGGACCTCTGTTTTTTTTTTCAAGTTAGGGATTTTATTCAAAAAAAGACCACTTTTGACTGATCCCTACAAATCCGACATAGAGAGGAGGGTGCTCAGTGCTAAGAGTACACTTTCTGTCAGCACTTTATATCCTCAGTTGGGGGCTGCCCCCTCAGATGAGTTCGATTGACTCTGCCAGGTGTGTGTGAGAGAGCTAGGTGTTGAAGTCTTCTCAGAGGCATGGGAAGATATTTGAGAAAATGCAAGGAAGGTATCAATTTGCAATAGGACCCAGGCTTTACAGTTAAAGGTTCTCCACAGTGTCCACTTGGCTCCGGACTGTTTGTCAAAATTTAAACCAGGGGTATCTTCAACATGTCCCAAGTGCAAGGTATGTATGGGCACACTTACCCATTGTCTCTGGTTTGTGGTAGGCTTCAAACATACTGGAGTGCTGTGGCGGGTGCAATGGAGTGGATTTTGGGAGTAAGGGTGGAGAAGGACCCAATTTCTCTTCTTCTGGGCCTGCCCAGTGTGTTCCTTGCAGATGCACCTAAGAAAAATCTTTTCAACATCCTCACATTTTGTGCAAGAAAGAATATCTTGCTAGGCTGGGTATCTGAAAACCCCCCCAGCCCTGTCGGGTTGGTGGAAGATTGTTATGCAGCACATTCCCTTGGATTTTCTCACAAGTATGGTACACCACTGAGAATTTCTATAAGACATGGCAGCCCTTTTTGGAATACCTGGACACAGATTTATCTGCCACACTAATAGGGGCTTTTATATAGCCATAACGATCGTACTTTACGAGTCCAATATCCAGGGAGGAGGATCTGTGAACGTATGAGTGTCTTGTTTGGCTGTGTTATTACTATTTATTAGTTTGTTGTGGTTATTATTTATTTAGTTTAGTAGTTATTCTATATTTCTGTATATATATTTATACATTTGTATATGAGGGTGGGTTGGGTTTTTTAAACTTTTTTTCTTGTGTTCTTTTCTCATACTGTTTGAATTGTGTTGTTTTGTATTTGTTGTAATATAAAAAGATCTATTTTTTCAAAATAAAAAAGTTATTCTCTGGGCAGTCTGCAGATGTCGCTGGCTTGGCAGTTCTCCACCCAACTGTTCAATTTTCCCGAGTCTTATACCCCCAAAGCATCGGATTGTGTCATTGGCTTTTAAGATTGTCAACATACTAAATTCAAACCTGATTGGAGTTTAGCATTTTTTTGGGTATAACTTAAACTGATTGGCCTAATTCAAATCTGTTTTGTCATTTCCAGGCAACACAGCTAATCCAGCTTTCGACCAAGTGTTACATTGTTACCTTATTAAGACCATTTGGTGCTGTCAGGTAGTTCTGCTAGCTTTTAATTCTCTTAACGATACAGCACACCCATATCTTCATAACAGTAAGGATGAGGTCAAGTATGTTTTCTCACATTTCTTCCCTCACCACCTGCCACAGACCCAGTCTAGCAGTTATGTCCTTTCAGACCCACCAAATTGATCTGTAGTATTGCTGCCGAGCCACTCTCAGTGGCGGACATTGAAATCCCCCACCCAGATTACATTTTGTGCCTTTGCCACTCTCAGTGCTTCCTCAAAGTGTTATTCAATAGGGAGGATGGTATATGGTAATCAGCAGGCAGTTTCCTTGCCTACATTTAACCTGAAACCATGAGACTCCTTGAAGTCCAGAATCAATGTTGAGGACTTCCAGGAATATTCTCTTCTGACTGTCTATCATTGTGCCACTATCTTTGCTGGGTCTTCCTGCTGGTGGGACAGGACATATCCAGGGATGGTGATGATGGCATCTGTGACATTGTCTGGAAGGCACGATTCCATGGGTTTGACTACGTCAGGTTGTTTCTTGAGTAGTCTGTGAGGCAGCTCTCCCAATTTTGGAGGATAAAGTGAGGACTGCAGATGCTGGAGATCAGAGCTGAAAATGTGTTGCTGGAAAAGCGCAGCAGATCAGGCAGCATCCAAGGAGCAGGAGAATCGACGTTTCGGGCATGAGCCCTTCTTCAGGAATGGCTCATGAAGAAGAGCTCATACCTGAAACATCGATTCTCCTGCTCCTTGGATGCTGCCTGACTTGCTGCGCTTTTCCAGCAACACATTTTCAGCTCCCAATTTTAGCACTAGTCCCAGATGTTGTTGAGGAGGACTTTATACGGTTAACAGAGCTGTTTCTGCCGTTGTCTTTTCTGCTGCCTAGGTTGATTCCTGGTGGTCTGTCCAGTTTCACTTCTTTGTTGAGACTTCATAGCGACTGATATAACAGAATGGCTTGCTAGGCCATTTCAGAGAGCATGTCAGAGTCAACTACATTACTGTGGGTCAGGAGTCACATGTAGGTCAGGTGAGGATGGTAGATTTTCTTTTCTAAAGGACATCAGTGAGCCAGATTTTTTTTTAATGACTCTATAATTGGTAATGGTTCCATAGTCATCAGTAGATACTTAATTTCAGATTTTTAAAATTCAATCCCACCAGTTTCAGAGGATCTAGTGTCATACACAGGCCAGATTAGGTAAAGATGACAATTTATTTTATTAAAAATAGGAAAGCTGTTGGGTTCTTAATGGTAATGCAATAGCTGCTTGAGCTACAGATATTTAACTAACTGAATTCATTATGCATTTTGAACTTGTCTCTCTAGATTGTTAGTCCAGTAACTGTATCCATTATGCAGGTATCAATGTAATATATATTTACAGTAAAAAGCATGTAAGCTTAGAGTATATGATACAAAAACAAATATATTCTGTATGCATTTTACAAGTAAATATAATCATTGAGAGTAACTTTTAATACAGAATGCACAGTCAATACCTTAAATAATAAAACCAATTTGTTTGTTACAGCCTTAAAACGTTTTTATTGTTTTCATAAAATCCCTAATGTAGAAGCAGGCCATTAGCTCATCGAGCCCAGATCTACCCTCCAAAGAGGAGCCCACCCAGACCCGCCTCTGCTTTTCTCACGGTTAATCCACCCATCCCCGGAACACCATGGGCAATATAACATGGCCAATGCACCCAACCTACTCATCTTTGGACGTTGGGAGGAAACTGGAACACCCAGAGGAAATCCACGCAGACACACAGAGAAATGTACAAACTCCACAGAGACGGTTACCTGAGGGTGGAATTGAACCTGGGTCCCTGGCACTTGAGGCAGCAGTGCTAACCACTGAGTCACCATGCCACCCTTAAATATTCAAGCCTGTCATGAGTAAAATTTAGAATCTTCTGATCCATAGTCAAGTGCGGTATTATTTGGGGAAGTGTTTATATTTCTTGCCATTATCAATTCAGTCAATAAATTAAAGGACAACTTTAAAAATAGCTATTACATCAACAACACCCACCAAGTTGGAACTCCACATTTAGGTCCACTTCGGGTACAGATATGAGGAGAGCAATATTTAAGCAGTCTGTGTACAAAAACAGAAATTGCTGGTGAAACTCAGCAGGTCTGGCAGCATCTATGGGGAGAAAGCACAGTTAACGTTTCAAGTCAGGTGATTCTTCATCACTTGTCCTTCCAGATGGATGTGAGGGACACATTAGCTCTGCTTTCTCACCATAGATGCTGCCACACCAGCTGAGTTGCCAGTTGCACAACATTCCCTTTGATGCTGTACAATTATAAAATACAAGTGAACTGGAATACCGCATATTGTCAGAAAAAAAAACAAATATGGAGCACAATGTTCAAAATAATCTTTTTGTCAGACAGTTTAGAACAAGAAAATGTTAAAATATGATCACTATGTCTCAACATGGTCACTTTGATAGAAAAAGCAGATCATTCTAAGCCCTCAAAATATCTAATGCTGGTATGGGACCATATGTGAAATAACTAAAACCTCCAAAAGAAATAATTTATTTTCTGGTCTTTTTACTGGGAATTATTCTGTTTCATGATCAATCACAAGTCAAGCTTCAATATTGGCTAGTAAAACAGATTAACTCTTATTTGGATACATAAAGGAAACAGTAAAATTTTCAATATGTCAATGATCAGCATGCATGCTGACTGAATATTTTAAAATAATTAGTTATCTCAAATTTTGAAAGGAAAGGAAGACAAGTTTTCTTTTGTAGTATTGTTCTCTCATCATAGCAGAACAAAGCTTTCTACATTTAAATGATGCATTAGGAAATATTTAACAAGAAGAAAGCAGTTCAGAATGTGGGCCCTTCTTTACTGTCCACAAAGACAAACATGTGCTGTGCATGTATCATAACAGCCAACTGCAAGAATTGTTCTTTTGCACTGAGGTTATTAAGAATCTTCTGCCATTCTGGTTAATCTTTCAGCAGTAGCCTGATCTTCCATGACATCAATATTACATTTAGATTCCTTTTTATACCTTGACTTCCATTCCCATCCTCGTCGAATTCTACCTAATCTTCTTGCAAGACATGGGAATAGAAATACTGTTTTGCAAAGCAAAACTAAAGTAGGTAAAAAAACTGCAATGATAAATGTTGGAGGTGTATACCAGACGAAATACTTGAGCTCTACCCACTTTCTCCAGGCATATACCAGAGCATGAAGAGTGCATAGGAATAATGCACAATATCCCATCTTTGACTGAAACACAGACAAAGTACAAAATAATTAATGTGCTCTTAAAAGAATAAAAAAAACTTTTTGAGTATCATAAACAACTTCCATCAATTTGTCACACTAGGATACATACAAAGTAAGCAGTCCTCCAAAGTGAATACTAATAGGAAAAGAAACTAATCTTCTGCAATTCCAATCTGAATTTGTTTTTATGTATTACATTATTTTGCATCAGCAAACACATAAAGGTGCTCAAACATTTGCACACAATGCAAATTTATCAGTGGTTGTAACAATAGAGGTTAAATAGGGATGGTTAAATAAAAACTTTCCGTATGTCACGATTCAACCTGGCTTCTTACTGACTTTCCTGAGTAACTATTTTATTGAACTTTCTGATTTAAATGGGGACTTTTGGAGAGTTTCTGGATAATGGATTTGCCCAGTGGAAAATTCAAATTCCTGGGCCGTTCCTTCAGAGTGTGCTACTATGGGAGCTCTTCAAGCACACAACTTCTATCTGCACTGGCATGATGATTGAATGGATAGTGGAAAATCTGGGCCAAAATTTCTGATGAATCTCCTCTATACTGCAATTGGGGAGGATTGTAGGAGCCCCTAACTCTCTGGCATTAACACTTGTAATTGGAAATTCAGCATAATGATAGACAATCCAACCCATACCCCTCACTTTATTCCTGTGGTGCTACACATGAATGGTTTGACCTAAGTCATTTTGCATGAGTTATAAAGGTACCTGTATACACTGGAATTCTTTCCAATTTAGTGAATTGCTGACCGAAGGAACTGAAGTCACAGTCAATATAGCAAGAATTGCAAGACCCAAAATTCCTAGAGAAACATAAATTTCCATTCTCCAAACATCGTCTTCAATCCAAGCATCTTCTTGGTTTTGTTTCACCTGTTGCATCAATATACAAATGGAATAATTCCTTATTTATGACAAAAAATCTTTAATATGTCGTAGTTGAAGTAAATGTTTGAGTGTTAAGAAAAGGCCAAATACCAAAAACTTTATTTAACAAAATATACATCATGTCTAGGGGAGTGGGGAGAAAAACATGAAGCTGCCTTAAAAGCAAACTAAATGTGAATTTTGTGTATTGTTCCACAAATTCCATATACCTCAACTGCTTCTCAAATTAGATAATTTCAACAGGCAGCTTTTCAATGTGAATAGTTTTCCTTTTAGAATTTTTGTGATTATTATAATAGGTTTGTAGGTGTGCAGCAGTTATTTGGATCACTTGTTTACCAGAAAGTGTATGTGTGAGGTGGGGGATATGGTTGGGAGCTGACAAACTACTCCCTACAATTAACTTGCAGTTCACATCACTGGTGATCTTGCGCTGGAGAAGAGCAGAGCGATCTATTAAAGGTGAGAATGACAAAAGTGAACAATCTGGGGCTTGTTACAGCTGCCAGCAGCACAACATTAAGTCATTATTTATTGCTGCTGCTGACTTGAAGTCTTGGGAGGGTACTGAGGGTTGAATAAAATATCAAACTAGAATAATATAAGTGGTAGTACCACATGGCTCTAGTACCTGAGCATTTGGGCACTTGTTTGAAGCTGTTGGCATTCTGCTTTCTTGCCTGCTCCATCCGATTTTGGGAATCGCTGTCTGTCTCCAGGCGACATCAGCACTGCTAGTTGGGTGTTGAGCTTGTCTCTGGCCCAATCCAGAGATAGTCATAGTTGTAGAATTATACAGCATGGAAAGAGACCCTTCAGTCCAACTTGTGCATGCTGACCAGATATCCTAAACAATCTCAGTCTATCCAATCGCTTTTCATAACTCTAACCCATTTGCCAGCATTTGATGCTGAAATAGCAGCAAATGGTCAGATTTTGGACATGGTCTAGGATTTAGGTTCTTAAATCTCCGATGGAAAATACATCTCCTAACATTTTTTGTACCTTTTCATCAGTGAAAATATAAGCACTTGAAACACCTATGTTGATTGTTTCTCTGACTTGTCTACTCAGACTGTCAACATTTAATTATTTGTAACATTGCTGTAGATATTTTTAAAATGTTTGTTCTGGAGATCCAAGGTAGCGGCAATCCAGTAGGTCTGCCCTGCTGACCTCTGCACCATAACCCAGGCAAAGTGGTGTATTTACTCTCCCTTTCTTAATTACTATGGCAAAAATCAGCAGCTTTAGATCCCCAGGATTGCTGTGTGTCAGTTTTGCTGATTAAGGAAGATGACCAAGGAAAAGGACAACAAGCAGAGCACTTCCCTGCAACAATGGACACGCCTGGAACCGCATCGCGGCTTCCGCGAATGCCCCAGGGGACTTACCTGTGGAGCAGAGCCTGGTCTTGGAGCTCGTGAAACTCCGAGAGAAGATCGATTCAGCAATGGAGGAGACCCGGGTCAGGATGGAACTGATCTTGGCCATGCTGCAGAAGCATGACCAGGAGATCCAGCGGCACGGGCAGTGTGCGTGGAGGTGGAGCAGCGGACTGCAGCTTCCAAATCCATGGCAGAATCCTCGGCAGGTAGGGTCCAGGTCCTGGACCTTAGTGGAGCAGGTCGACGACTTCAAAAATTGAGGCCATTGGAAGAACATCCACCTGATCGGTCTGCCGGAATGGGAGGAAGAAGGCCAGCTAGTCAGTTTTTTGGAGCAATGGCTCCTGCGGATTTTGGGGCTGGAACGTGGTGCAGGCCAGGTATGGGTCGAGTGGGCCCACCGGGTCACAGTGCTCAGGCCCAGATCGGACCAGCACCCCCACCCGGTCCTAGTTTGACTCCACCACTATAGAGACAAGCAAATGCTGTTGGAAGCTTCCAGAGCACTGGGGAAGAATCCACAAGCCCTGATATAAAAGGGATCAAGAATTATGTTCTTCCAAGACTTTTCTGCCGTTGTGATCCGCAAGAGGAAGGCCTTTGATGAGGGAAAGAGGAGGCTGAGGGACTTGAATATTCAGTATTCTGTAAGATATCCGGCAATATTACATTTCAGCAACGGAGGGCCCGTGTTTAATTTTGACTCATCAGAAAAGGCAAAGGACTTCCTGGGCACCTTAAAATAGACTGGCTCAAATAATATAGACAATAGTGTTCACTTTGTTTTTTCTGTGGTTTGCCTGGTTTACCTGGTTTTGTTCTTTTACTATGTAGGGGTCCCCTTTTTCTTTTTTCCCTCTTCTCCCTTCTTTCTCCCCTCCCATTATCCTTTGTTTTTCTATCATTCTATTTTCTTTTCCCTCTCTTGGTATGGGATGGGGCGGGGGGATTGGGGGAGGTGGTTACCAGGATTGCTTAGGGTCAAAGTATAGATGGGACGGGCTGAATGCTCACTTTTAATTTTGTTATAAGATGCATGTAATTTTTTTTAACTTTGTTTTGCCTGGATTTAGGGCGTGGCTTCAGCTAGAAGGAAACATGGAGGGGTTAGTGGGTTGTGTCAGTACTCCCTGTGGCAAAGGCAAAAGTCTCCTCTTATTTGTTTTATATGTTGGTTCATTGTAGAAGTAGTTGTTAGAAGTTTTGATCTGGTAGGTTTTGTAGTTGTATTCTCAAGTTGAAACGAACTGTTTACTGTTTTCACTCGGCGCGTTATGAGCAGGGCTCTTCCTCCCGGGGGTCACGGACTGTCTCGGACGGCCATGGCTAATAGTTCATTTAAATGGTGCGCCTGGAGTATTAAGGGGAATCATTCACTGATTAAGAGAAAGAAGACACTTTCAAGCCTTACTACAAGAAACATCTAACCGGTAAGGAGCACTTAAGGTTACAGCAGGGAAGGTTCGGCTGGGTGATTTTCTCATCCTTTAATTCTAAAAGCAGAGGAGTTGCTATACTCATCCAGAAGAATCTCCCATTTCAGCTGTTAGACTAAATTAAGGATGAATATGGGTGGTTTATGATCCTTATGGAAAGGAGTATGGGATTTTGAATGTATGTTGTCCCTGGCACACCCCCTCAAATTTTTAATGGATGCACCTTCCAGGTTGATGACCTTTGGAGTGTGTCATATGATTACAGGGGGAGACTTTAACCGTCTTATGGACCTCGAGGTAGACAGGATGTCCAGGGGTCTCATGGGCTTATCCCTGCAATCCAGGCAACTGGTGGACCGGAGTGGCTAGCTGGAGTTGTTGGATGTGTGGAGATGTCTTCACCCTGAGGTTAGGGACTTCACCTTTTTCTCTCACTTACACAAGTGCTACACCAGGATTGACATGTTTTTTTGCTCCATTGGCCTTTTTGAATTTGGTGCTGTCCTGTAGAATTGGGAACATCACCATTTCTGACCATGCAGTAGTGTACATGGAGGTTAATGCTGGAGGTAATGGGACAGGCTAGTGGGATTGGTGTATAATCCTTTCCTCCTGAAGGATAGCAAGTTTACAGAGTCTTTTTCGCAAAAATTTAAATTTTTTAAAAATTCAGGTATGGCCAGTAACCCATTGGTGCTCTGGGAGACCGCCAAGATTTATGCAAGATATTTGATTATTTCTCACTTGGCGACCCAGGGGCGGCAGAGGGGAGAGCAGCAGTGTATGCTTGAGGCCTGGCTGAGTGCAACTGAGAAAGCATACTTTTACAGACCGTCTGTGACCAAGTTGCAGCAGATTACAGCCCTCAGGGCTGCTCTGAATGCTGCGCTCTCCAGAGGGAGATCTCCTTTGTGAAACAGAGGTTATTCGAGTATGGTGAAAAACTGACGTATCTGGCCTGAAAGAAAAAAGTGATGCCCAATCTATCACACCCATCGGAGAATATGTTGGTACTCTCACTTGCGATTCCAAAAATATTAACATGGCATTCAGGAAACTTCACTCTGAGTTGTACCAGTCGGAGAGCTGTGAGGACAGATTGGCAAAGGTGGAGTCCTTTATTAAGACCTTGGACCTCCCAGGTGTAACTTCAGAGAGGCGTCTCTTTTGACTGCCCCTCTGACAATCCAAGAGATACGGGAGGTGGTGAGGCATCTCCAGAGTGGTAAAGCGTCCGGACCAGATGGATTTCAGAGCGAGTTTTATAAAGAGTCTATAAACATGCTGGCTGGGCCAATGTTGGATATGTACAATTATATTTACAGTCAGGACTGCCTCCGTTCCTTTCTGAGAGAAGCAAATATCTCCCTAAATATCAAGAGAGGGAAAGCCCCAGAGGATTGTACCTTGTACAGGGCTATATCATTATTAAATGTAGATTTTAAAATTTTGTTGAAAATGCTGGCATCAAGGTTGGAGAAGATCTTGCCCTCCATTGTAAAGGAGGACCAGACATGGGGGGTAGGTGGGGGAGGCTCCGTCTTGTTAGAGTACCCAAAGTTGGGGGTGCAATCCAATACCCTTTCAGATGGTCACAGGGAGGCCTCCTGTACTTGGGCATTTTTATCACCCCTGCCTTTGATCAATTATATAAAGCTACTTTTGTGCAGTTGCTAGAGAAGATGAGGTAGGACCTTCAGCACTGGGGGGGAATCTTCCGATATCCTGGTTGGGGAGAATAGCTCTGGTGAAAATGAATGTTCTTTCTTGTTTATTATATCCCATGCAAATGCTCCCTTTGATGCTGCCCAGGCAGGCGCTACGGAGGCTTAACAGTTGGCTCAGTTCTTTTATCTGGCATCACAGGCGGCCTCTTATTAAGCTTGCCAAATTGCAGCTTCCACAGCTGGTAGGAGGTGTGGACCTTCCAGATTTTAAGAAATATCAATGAAGTTCCTTATTATCCTATGTGGCTGATTGGGCTTGCCAGGACCCGCGGTGAATCTGGTTGGACATCTAGGCTTCCC
Source organism: Chiloscyllium plagiosum (assembly GCF_037043375.1). Lineage (NCBI taxonomy): Eukaryota > Metazoa > Chordata > Chondrichthyes > Orectolobiformes > Hemiscylliidae > Chiloscyllium > Chiloscyllium plagiosum. Next base: position 80,020,007 of record NW_028270143.1, read on the forward strand.
AGGCAGATTGTCCTTAATACAGTTAAAGCATGGAGAACGATGCGACAAACTGAGGGCAATTTACAAAAAAACTTCCCTTTTTTCTCCCATAGCAGGAATACCAGGATTCTGGCCTGGATCGATGAATTCTGGCTTTAAGCTTTGGGAGTCCAGAGACGTTTTCTGTTTGGGAAACTTATTTGACGGGGAGGTCATGATATCTTTCGAGCAGTTGAGCCAGAAATACGAACTATCTAGGAGAGACCTCTTTTGTTATTTTCAGATTAGGGACTTTATACAGAAAAAGACTACATTAATGGTTCGTCTGTGTGGAGAGGAGAGTACTCCGGTCCACAGGTACTCTTTCAGTCAGCACCATCTATCATTTATTAGGAGGTAGTGTCTCGAAGGACATGGAGCTGCTGTGCGGCATCTGGACTCAGGAATTGGGGGTGGAGATCTCGTCAGAGGCATGGGAGGATATTTGGGAGAACGAAACAAAGATTTTGATTTGCAATAGGATGCAGGGTATGTCACTGAAGGTACTCCACAGGGCTTATCTGGCATCAGAGTGGCTTGCAAATTTTAAGACAGGAGCGTCTCCAATGTGTCTCAAATGTAAAACAGATATTGGTACTCTGACTCATTGCTTGTAGTCATGCCACAAGCTTCACAGGTATTGGGGCACTATAGCTAGTGTCTTGGAAGGGGTCTTGGGAACCAACGTCAAGGTAGACCTGCTGTTCCCCCTCTTGGGCTTGCTGAATCTCCGCTCTTTGGACACGCATGGGAAGAAACTGTTTAATATTCTTTCATATTGTGCGAGGAAGAACATTCTGATGAGCTGGGTGTCGGAAAATACCCCAGGAATTTCGGGGTGGCGTAGGTTAGTTATGGAGCACAATTCCCTGGACTTCCTTGCAAGTATGGTGCTCCAAAAAATTGAATTCTTTTATAAGATGTGGCGGCCCTTTTTGAACTATATAGATGCAGACTTGTCAGTGATATTGGTCAGAACTTTTGTGTAGCCGTGAGGGCTCTGTCTGGCAGGCCAGGAGCCCCTGAGAGGAAAAATCCCGAACATATATGGGTATGCCAAGTGATGCTCCCGGTAATGGGGAGCTTTGGTGGGGTTGTTCTGAGTGTTGTAACTTAGTTTAATTTGCCTTTGTTCAATTAGATTTAATTTAGTTTTTTTGTGTTTATTTATTGATTGTAGTATGGGTAGGGTTTTATTTTCTTTATTCTTTCTCTTTGCTTTTAAACTGTTTGTGGAGTAGAGTAGTTGTTTGTTTACTGATATTGTTATATTATAAGATTACTATACTATGTTGTAGTTATTTTATAACTGTAAAAAAATCTAAATCTTTTTCTCAATAAAAATATTTTAAAAATAAATGTCTATCCTACCAGTATAAGCAGATTCTCCAGGGATTCTTTCAATCATTCGTTAAATATATGTTCAATTTTTCATAGATTAGGGCCCATTTCCTTCATGACAGCAGTAACTAAACATTAGAAGTATTCCATTGGCTGCAAAGTGTTTTGAGACCTCCTGTAGTCATGTATGGTATGATATGAATGAAAGTCACTCCTTTCACTTTACTAAAATTCCCAAGATTCTCCTAAAGTTCAGCAAGAGCCTGATTGAAATGTCCAAAAATGCCGCCAATGGACTAGGCACTCCATCTTGCCATTTCCTTACTACAGAGAATTGCAAATCCGTACCATTGCCTAAACCCACGTCACAAACAACCTCCCCCACACTTTTGCATCACCCCTTGGTGTCATGTCCCTGCAAGAATTGCAAAAAAAAAATCAGAAACCCAAAGCACCAAAAAAACTGAAAGCTCATCTATATTTCCTTGTGAACAAAAACTAATCAAAACAACAGACCACATTGACCATGACTTGTATTTTTTGATATTGATCTCTCCTGTTCTCTGCTTGCAAATCAGCACTCATGAATACATGATGAACAGTAGGACCCTGAGAAGCACAAAGGATCAGAGGGACCTTAGTGTTCATGTCCACTGGTCCCTTAAGGTAGTTTGTTCAGGAAGATAAAGTGGTTGTGAAGGCGTATGGGATACTTGCTTTTATTAACTGAGGCAAAGAGTCTAAGAGCAGGGAGGTGAAACTGGAACTATATAAAATGTTGGATCAGTCACTGCTAGAGTATTGTGTTTACTTTGAAATCACATTTATATGAGTGAAGTGTTTGCACTGAAGAAGATGCCAAAGAGATGTTGCCTGTGTTGGCAAGTTTTAGTTATGAGAAGAGATTGGATAGAATGGGATTGTTTTCCTTAGAGCAGAGGAGTCTGAGGAGGGACATGATCGAAATGTATAAAATGATGAGGGGCATATAGGAAGCAACTTCTCGCTTTGCTGGGAAGGATCAATGACCGGGGCATAAATTTAAGTTAGTGGGCAGGAGATTTAGAGGGGATGTGAGGAAAAATATTTTTAAACCAGAAGGTCATGGGAACCTGGAAGTTAGTGCCTGGAGAGGTGGTAGAGGTAGAAACCTTCATAACAATTAGGAAGTATTCAGGTGTGCACTTGTGATGTCGAGACCAAGTGCTGGAAAATGGGATTAGAAAATGAGGATTAGTTAGTTATTGTTTTTGACCAATGCAGACTCAGTGAGTCAAAGGGCATTTTTCTGCACTGGGGTAGACCCCTTTGACTTTTACATTACTGATTCTCTTTTCAGATTTTTCATTCAAAAGGGAATTTTAATTTATCTAAACATATGTTGTTATTTTTAGTTTAAATTTCCTCTGGTCACAATAATGGGCAATAATCCACTCTTCTGGTCCTTGACCATCCTGTATGAGTGAGAAATTATTTGTACTGAGAACTGTTTAAGCCTGATGTATTTTTTTTTTGTGTTTAGCAGGCTTACTGATCTCATTCTTCAGTAAGAGTCATACATCTTCCAATGTTCAGATCAGGAGGTGGTTAAAGTGTTCCATGAATGTTGAATTCCAGGGTCCAATTGTTTGAAAAGGAGTCAAATACCAGTGGCAAGGAATATGGGCACTGTCGATTGTAACAAGGGACCTGTGTGCACCAGAAACCTCTGAATTGGTGCAGTTGAGGTGTCCCACTGTCATACCAGTTGATTTGACATTATATTTTCTTAAACACAGGACAAATTTTCTTTGTGATGCAGTTTCTGCTGCAAGAAGGATTTAGCACTAGCATCTTTTACTTTTTTAATGTATCTATATAACTGAATATTTTTTCCCATCAATAAATCGCCTGAGGTATTTTTCATCTATTAACCACCACTAGCAAATCTTCCATGTGTTCCAGTCGATTAACTTAAATGCAAGACCCATTCAGGACAACACAAACCATCAATGGTATTTGTACTTTTTAGAAAGGACCAGGCAATCACTTGCAGAGGAAATGGGTTAAGTGCTTATGCTGAGTTTGTGGAAGTTATGTGCTGTGTCTTTGGAGATTTCTTTTTGAGAGCTAGTGCTTAAAAATCAGAGGGAACCCAGAAACTGCTATGTGAGGTATGGAGGCTGTGAGAACAAAACGTTGATACGGAGAAGCTGCTGTTGAGACAATCACAGAATTGTTACGATGTAGAAGGAAGCCATTTGGCCCATCATACCTATTCCAGGTCATTAAATGAGCATCATTACCAAGTAACAATTTCCTACTCTTTCCCTGCATTATTTTTATCAAAATAGTCATCCGATGCCCTCTTGGATGCTCAATTGAAACTGTCTCCACCACACTTCTAGGCAGTGCATTTCATACTCTAACTACTTGCGGAGTGAAAAAAGTTGTTCCCTACTACATTCTTCCTTCTTTTGTACTTCACTTTAACAAATATTTCCTATCTATTAGAGTCATAGAGATGTACAGAATGGAAACAGACCCTGTGGTCCAACTTGTCCATGCCGACCAGATATCCCAACTAATTCTAGTCCCACCTGCCAGCACCCGGCCCATATCCCTCCAAACCCTTCCTATTCATATACCCATCCAAATGCCTTTTAAATGTTTCAATTGTACCAGCCTCCACCACATCCTCTGGCAGCTCATTCCATACACGTACCGCCCTCCATGTGAAAAAGTTGCTTCTCAGGTCTCTTTTATATCTTTCCCCTCTCACCCTAAACCTAGGGTGGGCGGCACGGTGGCACAGTGGTTAGCACTGCTGCCTCACAGCGCCAGAGACCCGGGTTCAATTCCCACCTCAGGCGACTGACTGTGTGGAGTTTGCACGTTCTCCCCGTGTCTGCGTGGGTTTCCTCCAGGTGCTCCGGTTTCCTCCCACCATCCAAAGATGTGCAGGGTCAGGTGAATTGGCCATACTAAATTGCCTGTAGTGTTAGGTAAGGGGTAAATGTAGGGGTAGGGGTATGGGTGGGTTTCGCTTCGGCGGGTTGGTGTGGACTTGTTGGGCCGAAGGGCCTGTTTCCACACTGTAATCTAATCTAAATCTAAATCTAATCTAAATCTAAAATTGCCCATAGTGTTAGGTAAGGGGTAAATGTAGGGGTATGGGTGGGTTGCGCTTCGGCGGGGCGGTGTGGACTTGTTGGGCCGAAGGGCCTGTTTCCACTAAGTAATCTAATCTATGCCCTCTTGTTCTGGACTCCCCCATCCCAGGGGAAAGACTTTGCCTATTTACCCTATCCATGCCCCTCAAAATTTTGTGAACCTCTGTAAGGTCACCCCTCAGCTTCCGACGCTCCAGGGAAAACAGCCCCAGCCTGTTCAGCCCCTCCCTTTAGCTCAAATCCTCCAACCCTGGCAACATCCTTGGAAATCTTTTCTGAACCCTTTCAAGTTTCACAACATCTTTTCAATAGGAAGGAGACCAGAACTGCATGCAATATCCCAACAGTGGCCTAACCAATGTCCTGTACAGCTGCAACACCTGTACTCAATAACTCTAACCATTAAAGGAAAGCATACCAAACACCTTTTTCACTATCCTATCTACCTGCGCCTCCACTTTCAAGGAGCTATGAACCTGCACTCCAAGGTCTCTTTGTTCAGCAACACTCCCTAGGACCTTACCATGAAGTGTATAAGTCCTGCTAAGATTTGCTTTCCCAAAATGCAGCACCTCGCATTTATCTGAATTAAACTCCATTTGCCACTTCTCAGCCCAGTGGCCCATCTAGTCAAGATCCTGTTGTAATCTGAGTCTGTCCCCTACACCTTCAATTTTGGTATCATCTGCAAATTTACTAACTGTACCTCTTATGCTTGCATCCAAATCATTTATGTAAATGAGAAAAAGTAGAAGACCCAGGCAATGATTCTTGTGTCTCTCCAGCCTGCTTATGATTTTGAAAACCTCTATCAGATCTCCTCTTAGCCTTCTTCTCTCCAAGGAGAATAGTCCCAACTTCTCCAATCTATCCTCATAATTGAAATTCCTCATTCCTAGAAGCATTCTTGTAAACATTTTCTGCAATCTCTCCAGTGTGTTCAGATCCTTTCCATAATGTGATGTTCAGAACTGTACACAATACTCCAGCTGAGGTCCAATAACTATTATACAAGTTCAACATCACCTTCTTACACTTGTATTCTATAGCCCTATTAATAAACCAAGGATGTTGGATGATTTAGTTGCTGTTCTTTCTAATTGTCCTGCCACACTGAATGATCTGTGCAGATATATACCGGGTTTCTCTGCTGCTTCACCCCCTATTTTGTATTGTTTTTTAATGTTTTTCCTATCAAGATGCATTATCTTACATTTCTCTGCAGCGAATTACAACTATCTCCCCTCTGCCAACTCCATTAATCTTTCTATGTGCTTCTGGAGTTCTGCAATGTCCCCTTCACAGTTCACAACTCTTTTCCCATATCCCTCAAAACCCTTCCTATTCATGTACCCATTGAGATACCTCCACCACTTCCTCTGGCAGCTTGTTCCATATCACCCTCTGTGTGAACATGTTACCCTTCAGATCATTTTTAAATCTTTCCTTTCTCACCTTAAACCTGTGCCTTCTAGTTTTGGACTCCACCAACCTTCGGAAAAAGACCTTGGCTATTCACTTTATGCATGTGCCTCATGACTTTGTAAATCTCTTTAAGGTCACCTCTCAGCTTCCAATGCTCCAGGGAAAAAAAGTCCCAGCCTATTCAGCCTCTCCCGATAATGCAACCCTCTACTCCCAGCAACATCCTTGTAAACCTTTTCTGCATCCTCTCAAGTTTAACAACATCTTTCCTGTAGAAGGGTAACCAGATTTTAACACAGTATTCTAAAATTAGCCTAAAATTAAAATGTCCTGTACAGCCACAACATGTCATCCCAATTCCTATACTCAATGCACTGACCAATGAAGGCAAGTGTACCAAACACCTTCTTCACCACTCTGTCTACCTGCGACTCCACTATAAAAGAACTATGCACATGGACCTTTGTTTCTCTTTGTTTGGCAAACTCCCTAGGGCCCTTTCATTAACTGTATAAGACCTGCCCTGATTTGCCTTGCCAATGTGTATCACCTCACATTTATCTAAATTAAACTCTATCTGCCACTCCTCAGCCCATGGACCCATCTGACCAAGGTAATGTTGTACTCTGAGATAATCTTTGTCAGTGTCTACTACACAAACTTATTTTGGTATCATCTGCAAACTTACTAACCATATTTCCTATATTCGCATCCAAATCATTCATATAAACAATGAAATACAGTGGACCCAGCATTGATCATTGTGGAACACCACTGGTCACAGGACTCCAGTCTGAAAGGCAACCCTCTACTACCACCCTCTATCTCCTATCGGCAAGCCAACTTTGCGTCAATTGGCTTATTCCCCCGGATCCCATGTGATCAAACCTTACTAACCAGTTTACCATGTGAACCTTGCCAAATGTTTTGCTGAAGCCCATATAGACAACATCTACCGCTCTGCCTTCATCAATCTTCTTCGTTACCGCTAGGACCTCCAGGTCTCTACTGGCAAAGTTAGAATCTAATTAACCTCTCAGACATGGCAATGAACATCAATACATTGTGAAGGGTAATTCCTAACAGGCAGCATTTGAAATGGTGCACAACTAGATTTAAATACGGCACCTGTGGTGTGAATGCTGGAAGTTCCTGGCACCAGCAACAACAAGAACTCAGCCTTTGCTGAGCATGGGTTACCATGCGGCACTGAGGAGGCAGGGTGCACACCTTACAAGACGAGAAGTGGAGAATTGTATGAGAAAAGTCTCCAAGGTTCAAGGAAGGAATCCCTCCATGAAATTCCTCCCAAAACCAACACTTGGCCTAGATGTGGGAAAATACAGTCTATGATAGAGTCATAGAGTCACAGAGATGTACAGCACGGAAACAGACTCTTTGGTCCAACCCGTCCATGCCGACCAGATATCCCAACCCAATCTAGTCCCACCTGCCAGCACCCGTCCCATATCCCTCCAAACCCTTCCTATTCATATACCCATCCAGATGCCTTTTAAATGTTACAATTGTACCAACCTCCACCACTTTCTCTGGCAGCTCATTCCATACACGTACCACCTTCTGCATGAAAAAGGTGCCCCTTAGGTCTCTTTTATATTTTTACCCTCTCACCCTAAACCTTTAGTTCTGGATTCCTCCACTCCAGGTAAAAGACTTTGTCTATTTATCCTATCCATGCCCCTCATGATTTTATAAATCTCTATAAGGTCATCCCTCAGCCTCCAACGCTCAAGGGAAAACAATCATGTTGAATGCCTGCCATCCTGCCAGAATGCATTCACTATACACTGTCTATTTCCCCATCTTTAGCCCTCTAATAGCAGAGGAGTCAGATACTGACTGGTCAGGAACAAATTCAATGTTCTGGGTCAGCTGTAGGGTGCATAGCTCTGCAACGGACACTGCACAATCCTGATTGTAGTATAAACGTGTGCAATTACATGAAGTTTTAGAAGGAACTATACATGGAAGCCAAAGTTTGAAAGGGAACATTTGACAAGAACTATCTACTATAAAATGTGCTGATGACCAGTTCCCGCTCCCCCCCCACCCCCACTTCACCCTTCCCTCTCCCAACCAACCAATGCATCCACAGGCCCACTCACCAAAGATGAAAAGGGCATGCATACAATAAAACTTAAAGCCTGAATGGCATGGTGACTCAGTGGTTAGCATTACTGCCTCACAGTGCCAGGGACCTGGGTTCAATTCCAGCCTCAGGCGACTGCCTGTGCAGAGTTTGCACATTCTCCTCATGTCTGCATGGGTTTCCTCCCACAATCCAAAAGTGTGCAGGTTAGGTGAATTGGCCATGCTAAATTGTCCATAGTGTTCAGGGATGAGTAGCTTAGGTGCGTTAGACAGGGGTAAATGTAGAGTAATAGGTTTGGGTGGGTTACTTTTAAGAAAGAAAATAAAACTTAAAGTCACATAACAATATTACCCAGAGGCAATCACCAAGTTCAAACAACAGTTTTGCTGCTGAGACCGTCAGACAGTGGGGCAGGTGGGGTGGGATTGGTGTTGGTGGTTGCTACAGTGACCTACGATTCCTTCACAACATCATTAAACTCAGAGAACAACAACTGTACCCACCATCAGCAAATTATTAGGCCACACACATCCACCATGCCCTCTCACACAGTTGGCTACTATCCAACAATAGTAACCACCCATATAAAAATCTTCTCATTAACATTCTTATCCAAAGAAGATCCACATTTACAAATCAAAATGAACTAATTGCCATTGTGCATTTGATTAGTGCCTGTCCTAGTGTGCCTTATATAGTGCTATCCCTATGTCTGAGGTCTGGCACATAGAAGGCTGCTGACTTTCTCTGGTGAAGTGGAGTGGGTGGCGTGGGGGCTGGGAATAGCAGATGGACATATAGGGCCTGGCTCGGGACTGCATCAACTCAGCACACCTTGCAGCAGCAATCTGAGACACAAGCACTGGTGAATCAGGTGGTACAGCAAAAATGCTGTCATCCTGACAGAGACCAACGCCCTGTTCCAATGGTGTCCCATTGTGTAGCATCTCTACAATCCTAGTAATCCGCTTGAGGACATATCGCTGGACTTTTGCAAAAGCCCCCTGAGCATTGGGCTCTGCTGCTGCCATGATGGCACCAGCCATGACCTCTCTCTTTCAGTTTGCCTAGAGAGATGTTTCATTTGCAGTCTGTTGGTGAGTACCTTGGTGCCCTCGGGGATGATATACTTGGCCAGCTCCCCGGGCAGTAGCAGGCAGATTGTGGTCTGGATGTCCCAGGAGGAGATGGTCTGCCACTTGCTGCATCAGGTGAGGCAGGACATCTTGCAGGCAATGTGCTCAAAGATGGCATTGGCAATTTTTTTTTTCATAGAATCATAGAAACTTTACAGTGTGGAAACACGTCATTTGACCCATTAAGTCCACATTAACCCTCCATAGACTCAACCGCCCTACCCTATTCCTGTAATCCTACATTTCCCATGACTAATCCCTGGGCACCATGGGCAATTTAGCATGTCTATTCCATCTAACCCACACATTTTAGGACTGTGGGAGGTAACCCACACAGACACAGGGAGAATGTGCAAACTCTACACAGATAGTTGCCTGAGGTAGAATTGAACCCGGGTCCCTGGCGCTGCAAGGCAGTAGTGCTAACCACTGTGCCACTGTACCACCCAATAAGTTGATGTCATTCAGGGTGGAGGAGAAGTTGCTGGTATCTGGCATCTAGATGTAGATGCTGTAATTCTCCTTCCAGCTCATCTTGTGCTTCTTCGTGCCTTTAACATTCTTGGTTGCTGTTTACTTGGGACCCTTTTTGGAATCCTGCCCTTGGCTGCCATTTCAGACATATTATGGGTAAAGGTGGAGCTGTACTGAGTTCAGACATCAGGTAGCTTCTGCCAGTACTGCAGCAGAAATTGAGAAAGCAGCTACCAGATGGTCCTTTACATCTGGATCTCTAACAGGGTTAAGTGGAGCTAACAAAATATTCACTCACTTCGGAAGTTAGTGTCCTGCTCACCTGATGGCCCAGCCAGCAACACCCACATTCTGTACTCAAACAAAACATACAATAAAATTAATCATGTATTCAAACTGGGAATTCCAACAGGTTGTTTAGATCGGTTGGCCCAATGTCTTACAGATGGGGATAAAACAATATCTGGATAGATTTCAGAGCCACATAAGTGAATACTCCAAATTAATCTACTGCCTTTGAAAAAAAACACTGAGTACAGATTAACCCGAAGTTAAACAATAAATTCTGGCACAGCAGTGTACATAAGGAACTTTGCAGAAAGAGCAGATTTAACAGTGTGTTAATAATTTATTTGACAAAAGCTAGTAGATGCAGCAATTTTTTTAAGCAATACCATACTGTAATCATGCTCAAGAGTGTCCATGATATTTGAAAACTTGCAAAATCCATACTGGCATTGGAGATAAAATGTCAGTTTGGAAGGCCAAAGGGTGTTCTTTTAAGATCAGGGTGAAGGTCTGTTTCTGAAAGGGAGGGGTTCTGTAGGAGCAGATTTAAACAAAAAGTAATGGGATTTAAGTAATTTAGTTTTGACACATGAGAGTATAAACTAAGGAAGATGAACTGAAAAAAAATGACAGAGGTAGAAAAGCAGTGGGGAAGTTTAAAGCAAAGGTTAAAAAAAAGCTTCCGAAAAAATTGATTTCTCTAAGGCAACAAAATAAATTAGCCAATATGGAATACTAACTGAAGGAAAAGAAAACAAGCCATCAGCTATGTAGCAAACAAAGAAGGACGATGACAAAATGGAACATAGAAAGTCAAAATTTAAGAAAAAATTGGGAAAACAGACAAGCTGTGAAATTGAATGCAAAAGCAATAATATGGACACACAGAAGTATCAGGAGGGAGAGAACAAAGGATATTGAAGGTAAATTCTCAGATGAAGGCAGGAAAATAGTAGAAATATTAAATAGTTACTTTGGTTCTTTATTTACCAGTGAGATGAACAAAATACCAATGACATTAGAAGGGTTTAAAAAATAGACGTTTGTGAAATTGAAAGTAAGTAAATTATTTCTCAAATGATGTCAACAAGGTTCCACATGAAAGACTGTTACACAGGTTTCCAGAAAAGACACAGGTCGTAGGGAGTAATATATGAATAAAGGATTGGTTTGCTGACAGGAAGTAGAGAGTATGGATAAATGGTCTCTTTCAGGATGGCAAACTGTCACTTGTGGAGTTCCACAGGGATCAGTATCGAGTTTCCAACTATTTACAGTGGATACAAATAATTTGGATAAGAGAGCCAAATGTGTAGTCATTAAATTTGATGGTGACATCAAGATAAGTAGGAAAGTAGTTATCAAGATGAGGTTGAGCTTTTGCAAAGGTACATAAATGGTTAAATGAGCAGGCAAAGTTTTGCAGTTGGAATACAATGTATTTAAATGTGAACTTGTCTATTTGGCAGGGAGTTTGGAAAAACAATAACTATTTAAATGTGTGGGTCCTAGTGCATGAATCACAGCAAGTTTGTATGCAGGTATAACAAGTGATTAGAAAGGACTATTGGTGTTTCTAACAAGGTGAACTGAACATAGAATCGGGGAAGTTTTACTATAACCACACAGGGATTTGAATACACCACATCTGGAGTATCCTGTTTTGGTCTTATTTGAAAAAAATATCTAACTGTTTAGAAGCATTTCAGTAAAGAGTCACTCAACTTATTCCTGTGATGAAGGTCTTGTCTTATGAAGAAATACTAGCCATATCCATTGGAATTTAGAAGAGTGAAAGGTGACCTTATTAAAACATACAACACCTTGAGAAGACTGGATAGGGTGGAGATCAGTGGGATGTTACCTCTTGTTGGTGGGAGACTAAGACTAGGAGACAGAGTTTAAGAATAACAGGGCTTCATTTTAAGACATGGCTAAGGAGAATTCTTTCTTCCGTCGGAGTGTTGTTGGAGTGTGGAATTCTTTTCCCCTGAAGGCAGTGGAGATTGGGTCTTTACAGTTATCCAACACTGAGTTCAATAGATTTCGACAGAAATATGAGTCAGGAATATGGGCACAAAGAGGAAAGTGGAAAGGATATCTCAACCAGCTCAGCTACGAACGTTTTGAATGGTGGAGCAGGCTTGAAGAGCCAAACAACTACTCCCGTTCTTACGAGACCACTATCACATCAGAAAGGCAAGGACATCAGATACGTGAGAACATCACTGGCTGAACGTTCTCCTGCAAGCCACACTAATAAATCCAAAATAAGTTGTAAGCTGAGATTTAACTGAGAATTTAGATTGCTTCTCCTGAAAGAGGGCTATTTTACCCAAATCAGGCAGTCATGGGTAAAATTAAGCCTTACTCCATGATGTGAGCACATAATCTTACTTGATATTTAGACATGGATAATGAGGGGCAGGGGGTGGGAATCTGAGCTATATACCGGTGGTGAGAGTTGATGGAGATGAGGCAATAACAAGAGGTATTGCAGCCAGTGGGAAGGAATTTCCTGGGGAAGAACCAAGGGATCGGTTAAAGTGTGTTTGCTTTAATGCAAGGAGTATCAGGAATAATAGTGATGAGCTTAGAGCATGGATCAGTACCTGGTGCTATGATGTTGTGGCCATAACAGAGACGTGGGGTTTCTCAGGGGCAGGAATGGTTGCTGGATGTTCCATGGTTTAGAACATTTAAAAAGAATAGGGAGGGGGGGATAAGAGGAGGGGGTGTAGCACTGCTAATCAGACAGGGTATCACAGCTACAGAAGTTACCATTGTCGAGAAGGGTCTGCCTACTGAGTCAGTATGGGTGGAGGCCCATAGGCCCCCAATAGCAGCTGCAGGCCCCCCAATAGCAGCAGGGAGATAGAAGAAAGCATAGGTCGGCAGATTTTGGAAAAGTGTGAATGTAGTAGGGTTGTTGTAATGGGTAAAAAGGAGAAAGTGAGGACTGCAGATGCTGGAGATCAGAGCTGAAAATGTGTTGCTGGAAAAGCGCAGGTCAGGCAGCATCCAAGGAGCAGGAGAATCGACGTTTCGGGCATGAGCCCTTCTTCAGGAATTCCTGAAGAAGGGCTCATGCTCGAAATGTCGATTCTCCTGCTCCTTGGATGCTGTCTGACCTGCTGCGCTTTTCCAGCTACACGTTTTCAGCTTGTTGTAATGGGTGACTTTAACTTTCCCAATATTGATTGGAACCTCCTTCAAGCAGATGGTTTGGAAGAAGCTGTTTTTGTAAGGTGTGTTCAGGAAGGTTTCCTAACTCAGTACGTTGACAGGCCGATGAGGGGAGAGGCCATTTTGGATTTGGTGCTCGGCAATGAGCCCGGGGCAGGTGTCTGATCTTGCGGTGGGAGAGCATTTTGGTGATAGTGACCACAACTGCCTCACATTCTACATAGCTATGGAGAAGGAGAGAAGCAGGCACTATGGGAGGACATTTAATTGGGGAAAAGGAAACTATGATGCTATCAGACGTGAGTTGGGAAGCCTGGACTAGGAGCAATTGTTCCATGGAAAGGGCACTATAGACATGTGGAGACTGTTTAAGGAACAGTTGTTGCGAGTGATGCATAAACGTGTTCCTCTGAGACAGGCAAGAAGGGGTAAGATAAAGGAACCTTGGATGACAAGAGCAGAGGAGCTTCTCGTCAAAAGAAAGAAGGCAGCTTACGTAAGGTGGAGGAAGCAAGGGTCTTGCTCAGATTTAGAGGATTGCAGGCAGGCGAGGAAGGAGCTCAAAAATGGTCTGAGGAGAGCCAGGGGGGGGCACGAAAAAGGCTTGGCAGGAAGGATTAGGGAGAATCCAAAGGCATTTTACACATATGTGAGGAATAAGAGAATGATCAAAGAAAGAGTAGGGCCAATCAGGGATAGTATAGGGAACTTGTGTGTGGAGTCTGAGGAGGTAGGGGAAGCCCTAAATGAGTTTTTTGCTTCTCTCTTTACTAAAGAAAAGGACCTTGTAGTGAATAAAACCATTGAGGAGCAGGTAAGCATGCTAGAACAGATAGAGATTGAGGAAGCTGATGTGCTGAAAATTTTGACAAACATTAAGATTAACAAGTTGCCAGGGCCAGACCAGATTTGTCCTCGGCTGCTTTGGGAAGTGAGAAATGTGATTTCTTCACCGCTTGCGAAGATCTTTGCATCCTCGCTCTCCACCGGAGTCGTACCTGAGGACTGGAGGGAGGAAAACGTAATTCCTCTCTTCAAGAAAGGAAATAGGGAAATCCCCGGCAATTACAGACCAGCCAGTCTCACGCCTGTCGTCTGTAAGGTGCTGGAAAGGATTCTGAGGGATAGGATTTATGACCATCTGGAAGAGCATGGCTTGATTAAATGCAGTCAGCATGGCTTTGTGAGGGGCAGGTCATGCCTCACAAATCTTATTGAGTTCTTTGAGGATGTTACTAGACAAGTTGATGAGGGTTGAGCAGTGGATGTGGTGTATATGGACTTCAGTAAGGCATTTGATAAGGTTCCCCATGGTAGGCTCGTCCAGAAAGTCAGGAGGAATGGGATACAGGGAAATTTAGCTATCTGGATACAGAATTGGTTGGTCGACAGAAGACAGCGAGTGATAGTGGAAGGAAAGTATTCTCCCTGGAAGTCAGTGGTGATTGGTGTTCCACAGGGCTCTGTTCTTGGGCCTCTATTCTTTGTAATTTTTATTAATGACTTGGATGAGGAGATTGAAGGATTGGTTAGCAAGTTTGCAGATGACACAAAGGTTGGAGGTGTCGTTGACAGTATAGAGGACTGTTGTAGGCTGCAGCGTGACATTGACAGGATGCAGAGATGGGCTGAGAGGTGGCAGATGGAGTTCAACCTGGATAAATGTGAAGTGATGCATTTTGGAAGGTCGAACTTGAAAGTTGAGTACTGGATTAAAGACAGGATTCTTGGCAGTGTGCAGGAACAGCGGGATCTTGGTGTGCAGGTACATAGATCCCTTAAAATTGCCACCCAAGTGGACAGGGTTGTTAAGAAAGCATATGGTGTTTTGGCTTTCATTACAGGGGGATTGAGTTTAAGAGCCGTGAGATCTTGTTGCAGCTCTATGAAACTTTGGTTAAACCGCACTTGGAATACTGTTCTGGTCGCCCTATTATAGGGAAGATGTGGATGCTTTGGAGAAGGTTCAGAAGAGGTTTACCAGGATGCTGCCTGGAATGGAGGGCTTATCTTACGAAGAGAGGTCGACTGAGCTCGGACTTTTTTCATTGGAAAAAAGAAGGAAGAGAGGGGACCTAATTGAGGTGAACAAGATAATGAGAAGCATAGATAGAGTTGATAGCCAGAGACATTTTCCCAGGGCAGAAGTTGTTAACATGAGGGGTCATAGTTTTAAGCTGTTTGGCAGAAAGTATAGAGGGGATGTCAGAGGTGGGTTCTTTATGCAGAGAGTTGTGAGAGCATGGAATGCGTTGCCAGCAGCAGTTGTGGAAGCGAGGTCATTGGGGATATTTAAGAGACTGCTGGACATGCATATGGTCACAGAAATTTGAGGGTTTGTACATTAGGTTTACCTTACATGAGGATCTATGGTCGGCACAACATCGTGGGCTGAAGGGCCTGTTCTGTGCTGTACTGTTCTACGTTCTATGTCTAACACTGCCAGGGTGCTGTCTTTTGAATGAAACATTAAATCAAATGTCAATCAGTCCACACAAGGGGACATAAAAATTTCCATAGCACTATTTGAAGATGATAATCTGTCTATCCCTCACTCAACATCACAAATATAACATGGTCAGTTATCCCTGGCTGTTTGTGAACTTTTGATGTGTTCAAATTAGCTGCCATGTTTCCCTATATGACAACAATGGTTTAACAAAAAAGAACATGGCTTATGACGTTCTTTAACACATGCTAAGGTCTTGAAAAGAGCTTTTAAAGCCAAATGCTCTTCTTTCATTTATTTTTGTTCATTCGTGAGATGAGGGCATGGCTAGTTGAGTGAATATTTATTGCCCAGTCCATAGGATAGTTAAGAGTCAGCCACATTGTTGTGAGTCTGGAGTCACATGTTGGCCAGACCTGGTAAAAATGGCAGTTTCCTATCTTAAAAGACATCAGTGAACTAGATGGGTTCTTCTGGCAATCAATTTGTGGTCATCATTAGACCCCTAATTCCAGACTTCTATTGAATTCAAATTCCGCCATCTACAATAGCAGGATTCAAAGTTGGGTCTCCAAAACATTCCTTGGGTCTATGGATTAACAGGCTAGCAACATTACCACTAGGCCATTGCCTCCCCTATTTTATATAGTAATCTTTATTTGGAAGGTAAGGCTATCTGGCCTACGACATGTCCATGCCTTGGCTGGCTTGCCAGCAGGTGCTTCAAACAGATGACTGAAGGATTCACTCCCATAGATAGTTTTGACGGGGCTGGTAAACATTGTTCAAGACTGGAACTGACCTCTGGTCTCATAGCTGTTCTTTAGCATCGTACCTACAAATAATTCATGATAGATACAAACTCTATATCCACAAACATTTATATGTTACTTCTAACGTAAAACAAGACTTTAAAACTTTAAAGACTTTAAACGGGAAAGGATGAGAATGATGGTTAAGTGTCATGTTAAAAGGAATTTGTGCAGGTAAAAGACCAAGAAAGATTGTGACAACTTCTTTTGGAAGGGTGTACAAAACAGGGAGTAAAACAAAATGTATCCAAATTGCAGATCCACTGGACTGAATAAGTGCCCAGGAAAGAAGAGATGGAAACATTAGTGGAATAGAACATACATGGGGAAGGTTTCTCAATAACTTAGGCAATGTTACGAATGGATCTAAAAATGAAGACAGTCCAGGAGTCAATAAACACAAGGACAGACAATCACAGGAGCTTATAAGTCAAAGCAGCAGGCCAGTGGATTATTTTGCAGGTACCGCGAAGGTAATTTGAGACATGATGAAGTTAGTGAAATTTGAGAGGAAAGAAAAATACCAGGAGGTTTCAGTCACACAAGAAACCAAAGAGAAGAATTCCAGCAACAAAGGAGAGGAGTGAGACTTAGTCACAAATCATAAACATTGAATAAATTCAGGTATGGATCAAAAACAATTCGTACACTACCAAGTTCAACCAAAGAGGTTGATGCAGTCAGGAGGCTTTGTTAGCAAACAGTTAAATATGATGGCTCCAGTTTTGCCAATATTAAAACTGCAGCAATTTCCAAGACGTGATCAGCCAGGCAGATTATAGAGTGAAAGCTCTCGATTATGATAGTGATAAACATTGTACAGTTTGATGCGACTAGCATGAAATTGAGATTGTGACACAGTAATGATGTAATCAATGAGTAGTTATATATATGGAATAGGAACAAGCAAAAGAAAAGGAGCTAAACTTCTGTAGGGTGGATCTATAAAATTGGAGAACAAATCATTCAAAGCAACATATAATCTTAATTTGGCTAATCAAAGCTATAAAGCAGACAAATTGATTTTTAGTCTGAGACTAGACTCAATCACTTAATAATCATATTAATTATGAGTAATAAAACAATAAACAACAATCAGGCTTCTGTGATAATATTTTCTGATGTTAACCTAGTGACAAAAGTTAGAAGCAGAAATTATTGAGTCTATTGATGACCGATTGTTAAATTACTACAGAATTGAGACCAACTATTTTCAAAGAATGTGTTAACACTGCAAGACCAAATATTATTCATTAACTTCTGGCATTTGGATTGAAATCTACTTCATAGTGTTTCAACAAAATCTATGGTTGTGTGAAATGATTGAATAGCTGTTACTCCCATAATAGGTGTAAGTGTGCAATGCAAAACAAATGCTCAGAAGTAGTTATAAATTCAATCACATGAACCTGACAAATGAAGAAAATTATGCTGAGGCATTAACTTCTGTAACTTAAGTGGCATTTTATTTAATTTTGACATTACTGGTGGTGGAAAACAGGAATGTATTCTACTCCCCAGAATAAGTTTACATTTATAATTAAGAGAATTCACAAAAAAAAGTGTTAAAAATAATTAAGTTAATAGTTATTCTTATTCTTACCTGCTGATATGCCCAGTTGAGTAGTTTGTATCTGTATGATCTTCTCATAGGATAGCAGAGACTGAAGAATGCATGCAGCACAGCATAGAAGAAGCTGATAAGTCCTAGTTGTTTTCGTACCAACATCCAGTGAGCCAGCCATTGAGGAAACTGTCGGTATTTGGTCCCATAATAGAGCTGAAAAATGGCTGCCAAAATTCCTGGTAAATACACTGAAGCCAAAAGTATAATGGCAACCACTGGAAGCATTTTGTTCATGGCCAAAATGGGAATTCTGTAGAATACGTTTTTGCTTTCAGTTATATAGGGGTGAATGATATCTCTCAGTAAAGTATATACGAAAACAACAACGGACAATCCCCCAGCTAGCTTTACAGGAAAGTGCCAAAGTGGGAAAAACTCCAGCTGGCTATCAAGCTGTGAAGGATATTCAAAGTCATCAAAAGGAGGATGTTTTGGCCATTTTGAATTTCTTGTTGATATCCCGGAATTCTGCAACACAAATTAGATTTTGATTCAGTGAACAAAAAGAAGTAGGTGGCTTTCAAACTAGCAGAATTTTCCTTTGTTTCATTTTATAAATATGGAACTTGAATAACTGGGCAAGTTGTCTACACAGCTGTACAGCTTTAACATAACTATCCTCTGCTATAAGTAGTAGTACTCATTCCAAAAAAAATCAGAGGTTTTCTTCTAACTGACACAACCTATAATTGGGAATGGGGACAGGCGTGGAGTTCTGGAACAAAATGATCAATCAGATGATTCATGTAATGCTCATATGCAGAGTCACAGGGTTTTTACAGTGCAAAATGAGGTCATCCAGCTCATCATGTATGCGCTGGCTCTCCAGATGACCATCCTCTCCACGTAATGTTGTACATTCCTCCCTTTCTAAAGAACCATTTAATTCCCTTTTGGATATTGTTTGGGACATTCTTGAAGAAAACTTCAACTGCTACGGCATTCCTAACTCTGTGATGAGTGACAATGGCCCTCAGTTCATGAGTGAAGAACTCAGCCGTTTCATAAATGATTGGGAAATTCAACACCTTACACCACCTTCATTCTATCCCCAGTGAAATGGAAAGGCTGAATTGGCTATCATAATTAGCAAAGGAGTCATAAAACAATCGGGCAAATCCAATACATACATACTCATGGCAATTCTCAAGTGGAGAAACACAACTACTGAAGGCATTAAAAGGAGTCCACTAAAAAGGACTCATAGTATGCAGCACTCAAATATTCTTTCAGTAGCAAGACGTTATTAAAACCAGAAGTACTATAAAGCTGGGGAGGGTTCAGAAGAGCTTTTCGAAGATGTTGCCGAGTATGGAAGGTTTTAATTATGAAGAAAGGCTGGACAGGCTAGGATCTTTTTCACCGGAGCATAGGGGGTTGAAAGGTAACCTAATAGAAGGTTATAAAATAATGACAGGTATAGATAGAGTTGATGGTAGTTATCTTTTCCCCAAGATGGGGAATTTTGAGACTGGGAATTTCAAGACTGGGAACACATTTTTAAAGAAGAGAGGAGAGAGATTTAAAAAAGACATGAGGCATTTTTTTTTAAACACAGTGTGGTTTGCATGTGGAATGAAGAAGTGGTGGATGTGGATACAATTACAACATTTAAATGACAATTTGATAGATACATGAATAAGAAAGGTTTGGAGGGATATGGGCCAGGAGCAGGTAGGTGCGACTAGCTTAGTCTGGGATTTAGCATGGACTGGTTGGACAGAAGGGTCTGTGCTGAATGACTTTATGACTCAATGACTAGTAACAGGTGTGAATGGCAAAATCAAGGTGAAATGACAGAAAGCCAAATTTAAACTTGCAACAGTTGAGCATTGGGGATCAGTCAGAAAAGGAAGCTTCATCACTCTCAACAAAAATTAGCTGAAGTGGCAACTTTGGGCCCATGTAAGCAGTTATCGCCTTAATCTTATATGGTGGATCAAATCATAACTGCAGGCACATGCTCAGAACTGGAACAACTGTTCCTCAAATGCAGGCAGCCGCACAGGAAGAGGTGAATTCATCAGTCTTAGAGGTCCACAGCAATCCAAAAACAGCAATGGAACACCAACAGTTATCGCAGCAACAACAAGTGACACAGGAATGATGCTCCCCACAGGAAGCACATCACTTGGATGTACAGCCAACAACAATGTGTATATGCATCATAAATAAACCAGCACAATTTAAACAGTGTGGGTGGAATCTTACCAAGCTCTAAATGATGAGATGAGTGGCAAAATTTACTGAGATGGTAGACTCAACGTTGAGATCATCTTGCTGCAATGTCTCTGTCTTGCTCAAAAGACATAGCATGATCCTTGCACTGGTGTGTTGAGTTCCCATTGATGCTCTTTATTAGGGAAATCAGGGTCAGGATCCTCTGCTCATAAGGTGTAAGGAACTGAATGACAGATGGTGTGTTATCTTGACTTTGTCTGTCTTATTCCGTAATGTTTTATTACTAGAATGAGGGGGAGGCATCTGTTACGGAAAATCGAAGTGGGAGGCACAGTTATTACTGTTGGTGCGGGTTTCCTAGAGCAAGAGAGTTGGCAGTGCGGTAGGCATGCAGAGTAAGTGGTATGGCAGTTTGGGACGGGTCACAGTGAGTGGGGAAGTTGTTGCAGGCAATAATGAGAGTGATAGAACATGAGCCTTGGTGAGGGATGAATGCAGTAGTAAAGATAGGAATGAGTATGAGATATCAGAGAGAATCACAGCACTTGTGCAGGCAGAGTGGAGAAAGGCAATGATCAAATGCCTGGCATTCTTCCAGATGGCTGAGACTGCTTCAGTGTGGGTGGCTACCTCAGACCAGGCTGGTATGGCCTGGTAATGTGTTCTCTCCACAGATACTGGGGATACTGCACTGTCTCATCCAGCAGAACCCTGCCCACATCATGGGGTGCTTATTTCCCCCTGTCTTCCATGTTCAGGGCAAACGTCAGGAATCATGCAAGGCAGCTCCATACTGACAGTGTTTGTCCAGGTGCATCTTGGCCTTTTTAATACATTGTCGCCCCGTATCTCCAGTGAGTGGTGTGTTGCTCCAGGAACAGAGCATGATGAGTCGGGACATAAATAGGTCATGATTCTCGCTATGAGGGCTTGAACGAAGCTTGGTAAGATATGGTGAGCAAACGGGTTTGGCCTCATGGCAAAAATTGTTTCATCAAACATGCACAACTTGCACTTAGAATTAGAAACAGAATTAGAATTATGTTGTATTGTCATGCGTATTCGAGAACAAAAGGTATAGGCATACAGTGAAAAATGTACAACGTCCACCACACATGGTGCCATCTTAGGCAGAAAGTACCTAGTTACAAACCACAGGTACTAAAATAAATTAGGTACAAAAATTAGGTAAATTACAGTCCTTCATTATGTTAAATTAAAAAAAAAGTTAAAAGATAAACATAGCCAGAAAATGGTAAGATTCCTCCATGTGTGTGTATAATACATGTGCAGAGACTGAGGAGGATAACAAACTGCCAATGCACAAGATCAGTTCTATTAACACCAGTTGGATAATGTAGTTAATTCAAAATGTTCTTGATGAAAAGGGGGATTTGAATGAATGAATGAATGAATGAATACAATGAAATAAATTTCAAAACTGTACTATTGTTTGTCCTGGCTAACTGCAGTCATGTGAGCTCTACCATGAGGCACTGACAGAGGCATCCATCTCGTAGCCAGTTTCAATAAAATCACAGAATGTTGGCTTGATGGCTCATAACAAACTCCCCACCACACTCTCAGGAAGTGCACTTGACCACTTGTTGAGTGTAAACATTTTTCATTGTTTCACTTTCACTTTTTCATTAATTAGTTTAAATCTGCACCCTCTCATTCTTAGTCCCTTCATTAGCGAGAACATTTTCTCCCTATTTATTCTGTCCACCCTCCTCATGATTTTAAATTCTTCAATCAGATGTCCTCTCATTCTTCTCTTCTCCAAGGAAAACAGTTCAAGTTTCTCCAATCTATCTTCATAACTGAAATTGCCCATCCCTGGAATCATTCTCTTAAATCTTTTCTGAATACTGCCTAATGCCTTCACTCCTTCCTTCATCCATGGTGCTCAAACTGCAAAATCGAACTAGTGTCTAAATAAGTTCCACATAACTCCTTGCTCTTGTACTCTGTTAATAAAGCCTAGGATGTCATATGCTTTGTTAACTGCACTACCAACCTGTTACATCACTTTTACTGTCTTTTTGCATATATTACCCAAGGTTCCTCTGCCCCATGCTCCTTTTAGTGTTGAGTCTTTTATTTTACTGGCTCTTCCTTCCAAAAATATATTATCTCACACTTTGCTGTATTTAACTTCACCTGAGACCCATGTGTCTCTCCACCAATTTCTAATGTTGTTCTACACTATTCCCTAATGTTTTCAATGCTTCCAAGCTCCTATCATCTGCAATTGCACAAGTTCAACAAGGTCTAGGTAATTAAGCAGTAAAAACAAGCATTCGAACATGAACCTTTGGTGAAATTCACAGAAAAACCTCCCCCCAGCCTGAAGCACATCCATTAAGCATTACTCCGTTTCCTAACACTCAGCCAAATTTATATCCATGGTGCTGCTATCCCTTCATATTCTATGAGCTTGGCCTTTGCTCACAAGTCTGCTGTCTGGCACTGTATCAAATATTTATTGGTAGCCTGCATGAACCACATCTATAAAATTGCCTTAATCAATTCTTTATTACCTCTTCAAAACAAAAGTTCCAGGAACCTAAAAAAGATTTACATCAATGACATCCGTTCTTAATGAACCCATACTGTATTTATCCACATCCCTATTTATTTTGTCCTGAATTGTTTCTTGATTTTCCACTGAAGTTAAACTGACTGATATTGTTTGGATTATCCTTATACCCCTTTATAAAAGAAGGGATAACATATGCAATTCTCCAGTCCCTTGAAACCATCCCTGAGTCTAAGGAAGACTAAAAGATTATTGCAGTGCATCTGCAATTTCCATTCTCACTTCTTTCAGTAAACTTGGATATCAGTTCCAGTGGAGAAAGTGAGGGCTGCAGATGCTGGAGATCAGAGCTGAAAATGTGTTGCTGGAAAAGCGCAGCAGGTCAGGCAGCATCCAAGGAACAGGAGAATCGACGTTTCGGGCATAAGCCCTTCTTCAGGAAGTCCTTGTTAACTTTAAATACAAACAGCTTACACAATTCTTCATCTTTGTCTATCTTAAACTTTCAGTGACTTAATTTCTTTCTCTTTCATTGTTGCCTGCATAACATCTTTTTCCTTGGTAAAGATAGATGCAAGGTCTTAGTTTAATACTTCAGTCTTGCCATCTGCTTACACATCTAAAACCCGTTTTGACCTGAATCAATCTCATTCCCCACTTTCCTGCCTTTTTACTATTTATAAAATGACAGTGGATTTCCCATGTTAGCTGCCAGTCTCCTTTCATATTCCCTCTCTGAGTCTCTTGTTTGCTTTCTCACCACTTCTCAGAGTCTTCTATATTCACTCTGGTTCTCAATTGTACATCTGTCATAGCACAATTTTTAATTCTATCTTATAATTTCTACCTCTTTCTTTTTCATCCAAAGAAGTCTGGATTTGTTATCTACCCTTCCATTGATAGTACCTGAACCATCTTTTCTTTAAATGACAATAGTGTTGGTTGTTGGTGGTGCAAGGCAAAAGTGAGTAGTCATGGGGTAAGAACCAAAATATGCGTTGCGAACAGGTAGATGGCAGAATGACAACCGACTAAAACAACTGGTGATGCAACAAAAATCAGGAAAAACGGAGCAAAATAGGACACAAAAACAGAAATTGCTGGATAAGCTCAGCAGGTCTGGCAGCATCTGCACAAAGAAATCAGAGTTAACATTTTGAGTCGAGTGACCCTTCCTCAGTTCTTTCAGGTGTATCAAAATAGGGTAGACGTTGTGGTCTGAAATGATTGAATTCAGTTTTGAATCCTGAACACGACAAAATGCCAAATAAAATGATGAGCTACTTTTCCTCAAGCTTCTATTTAGTTTCACTGGAATACAGCAGATGGCTGAGGAACAGACGTGTCAGACAGTGAAGAATTAAAATGACAGCTGATCAGAAGCTCAGGACCACAGGATTCTACTTGAGGATTGAAAAGAACTGTTCCACAAAGAGGCCACATAATCTACATTTAGTCGCACCATTGTAGTGGAAATTGCACTGTAATCGATAACCACAGCTCACCAAATTGAAAGGCATACAACATAAATCATTTTCAAAAAACCAACAAACTGTGGATGCTGAAAATCTGAAATAAAAAACAGAAATTGCTGGAAAATCTCAACAGGTCTGGCAGCACCTGTGGACAGAAATCAAGTTAACATTTCGGGTCCAAAATGGCAGCGAGTAAAAGGATTTTTTTGTACAGAAGAGGGTGTGGGGAGAGTGGGGACGAACTGAATAATAGGTGGAAGTAGAGCCCAAAGAGACAGAAAAACAGTTGGACAGACAAAGGAGTGGGTAAAGGTCATTCTGGGGGAGTCAACAGCTGCTAAATCTCTTGCAGATGGTGGATTGTTTGGGGTCTTAGGCAGTGAGTGGAAGGTGAAAAAAAACTGGAGTTGCATCAAATTTGTGTATATTGAAAGAAGACATGGGAAGGCAAGGGGTTGTTAGGGAGATTGAAGAGTGAGTCAAGGTGTTGCTGGAAAGAATTGTCTCTTTAGGATGATGAAAAGTATTTAACGTCACTTTGAGATGCAGGAATATAGAAGCTAATGGAGTAATGGAGTTTAGGGGAGGCGATGGCCTTATGGTATTATTGCTGGATTGTTAATCCAGACACCCAGGAATGTTCTGCAGATCTGCATTTGAATCCTGCCATGGCAGATGGTGGAATTTGAATACAATAAATAGGAATCTGGAATTAAGAGTCTATTGATGATCATGAATACATTATCAATTATTGTAAAAACCCATCCGATTCACTAATGTCCTTTAGGGAAGGCAGTTTGCCATTCTTCGAGGGGAAAGTGAGGACTGCAGATGCTGGAGATCAGAGCTGAAAATGTATTGCTGGAAAGGCGGAGCAGGTCAGGCAGCATCCAAGGAGCAGGAGAATCGACGTTTTGGGCATGAGCCCTTCTTCAGGAATGAGGAAAGTGTGTCCAGCAGGCTAAGATAAAAGGGAGGGAGGAGGGACTTGGGGGAGGGGCGTTGGAAATGCGATAGGTGGAAGGAGGTCAAGGTGAGGGTGATAGGCCGGAGTGGGGGTGGGGGCGGAGAGGTCAGGAAGAAGATTGCAGGTTAGGAAGGCGGTGCTGAGTTTGAGGGATTTGACTAAGACAAGGTGAGGGGAGGGGAAATGAGGTTTATAGTAAATGTCGGTGTTGAGTCGGTCGCCCGAGATAGAAATGGAAAGGTCTAGGAAGGGGAGGAAGGAGTCTGAGATGGTCCAGGTGAATTTGAGGTCGGGGTGGAAGGTGTTGGTAAAGTGGATGAACTGTTCAACCTCCTCGTGGGAGTTCCAGATTTTGTTGGTCTGAACGTAGTCCGGAGTCCGTGTGGGGTCAGTCGGTTCCGTAGGCAGGTGCTCCCACGAGGAGGTTGAACAGTTCATCCACTTTACCAACACTTTCCACCCTGACCTCAAATTCACCTGGACCGTCTCAGACTCCTCCCTCCCGTTCCTAGACCTTTCCATTTCTATCTCAGGCGACCGAATCAATACCGACATTTACTATAAACCGACCGACTCCCACAGCTACCTAGACTACACCTCCTCCCACCCTGCCCCCTGTAAAAACGCCATCCCATATTCCCAATTCCTTCATCTCCGCTGCATCTGCTCCCAGGAGGAGCAGTTCCAATACCGTACAACCCAGATGGCCTCCTTCTTCAAAGACCGCAATTTCCCCCCAGACGTGATCGACGATGCCCTCCACCTCATCTCCTCCACTTCCCGCTCCTCCGCCCTTGAGCCCCGCCCCTCCAATCACCACCAGGACAAAACCCCACTGGTCCTCACCTACCACCCCACCAACCTCCATATACATAGAACATAGAACATAGAACATAGAAGAATACAGCGCAGTACAGGCCCTTTGGCCCTCGATGTTGCGCCGATCCAAGCCCACCTAACCTATACTAACCCACTATCCTCCATATACCTATCCAATGCCCGCTTAAATGCCCATAAAGAGGGAGAGTCCACCACTGCTGCTGGCAGGGCATTCCATGAACTTACGACTCGCTGAGTGAAGAACCTACCCCTAACTTCAGTCCTATATCTACCCCCCCCTTAATTTAAAGATATGCCCCCTTGTAATACCCGACTCCATACGCGGGAAAAGGTTCACACTGTCAACCCTATCTAACTCCCTAATCATCTTGTACACCTCAATCAAGTCACCCCTAAACCTTCTTTTCTCTAATGAAAACAGCCCCAAGTGTCTCAGTCTTTCCTCATACGATCTTCCTTCCATACCAGGCAACATCCTGGTAAACCTCCTCTGCACCCGTTCCAGTGCCTCCACATCCTTCCTATAGTATGGCGACCAAAACTGCACACAATATTCCAGATGCGGCCGCACCAGAGTCTTATACAACTGCATCATGACCTCAGGACTCCGGAACTCAATTCCTCTACCAATAAAAGCCAGTACGCCATATGCCTTCCTCACCGCACTATTTACCTGGGTGGCAACTTTCAGAGATCTGTGTACATGGACACCAAGATCCCTCTGCTCATCCACACTACCAAGTATCCGACCATTAGCCCAGTACCCCATCTTTTTGTTATTCTTCCCAAAGTGAATCACCTCACACTTAGCTACATTGAATTCCATTTGCCACCTTTCTGCCCAGCTCTGCAGCTTCTCTATATCCTGCTGTAACCTGCCACATCCTTCCTCACTGTCAACAACTCCTCCGACTTTCGTATCATCCGCAAACTTGCTCACCCAACCTTCTAACCCCTCTTCCAGGTCATTTATAAAAATGACAAACAGCAATGGTCCCAAAACAGATCCTTGCGGAACACCGCTAGTGACGGCACTCCATGAAGAAACTTTGCCATCAACTACTACCCTCTGTCTTCTTCCATCCAGCCAATTCCTAATCCAAACCTCCAACTCACCCTCAATGCCATATCTCCGTATTTTCTGCAGTAGCCTACCATGGGGAACCTTATCAAACGCCTTACTAAAATCCATATATACCACATCTACCGCTTTCCCCTCATCAACCTCCTTCGTCACCTTTTCAAAGAATTCAATAAGGTTTGTGAGGCACGACCTGCCCTTCACAAAACCATGCTGACTATCCTTGATCACATTATTCCTATCCAGATGTGCATAAATCCTATCCCTTACAATTCTCTCTAAGACTTTGCCCACAACAGAAGTGAGACTCACCGGCCTATAGTTACTAGGGTTATCCCTACTCCCCTTTTTGAACAAGGGAACCACATTTGCTATCCTCCAGTCTTCTGGCACTACTCCTGTAGACAAAGAGGACATAAAAATCAAGGCCAATGGCTCTGCAATCTCCTCCCTTGCTTCCCAGAGAATCCTAGGATAAATGCCATCAGGCCCAGGGGACTTATCTATTTTCACCTTTTCCAGGATTTCCAACACCTCTTCTCTACATACCTCAAAGCCATCCATTCTACTTATTTGTGACTCAGTATTCACATCGACGACAATGCCCTGTTCCTGAGTAAATACTGAAGAAAAGTATTCATTCAGTGTCTCCCCAATCTCTTCCGCCTCCACACGCAACTTCCCACTACTATCCTTGACTGGACCTATTCCTACCCTAGTCATTCTTTTATTCCTAACATACCTATAGAAAGCCTTAGGGTTTTCCCTAATCCTACCGACTAAGGACCTTTCATGTCCCCTCCTTGCTGCTCTTAGCTCTCTCTTCAGGTCCTTCCTGGCTACCCTATAACTCTCAATCGCCCCAATTGAACCTTCACGTCTCATCTTGAGATAGGCCGCCCTCTTCCATTTAACAAGGGATTCCAATTCCTTATTAAACCACGGCTCCCTCGCACGACCCTTTCCTCCCTGCCTGACAGGTACATAATTATCAAGGACACTCAATAGTTGCTCCTTGAAAAAGCTCCACATATCATTTACACTCTTGCCTTGGAGTCTACTTTTCCAAGCCACACATCCTAAGTCATGCCTCACCGCATCATAATTTCCCTGACCCCAGCTATAACTCTTGCCCTGTAGTACACACTTATCCCTCTCCATCACGAGAGTAAAAATCACCGAATTATGGTCACTATCCCCAAAGTGCTCACCTACCTCTAATTCTAACACCTGGCCTGGTTCGTTACCCAGAACCAAATCCAGTATGGCCTCACCTCTTGTTGGCCTGTCTACATATTGTGTCAGGAAACTCTCCTGCACACATTGAACAAACACTGACCCATCTAACGAACTCGAGCTATAGCTTTCCCAATCAATATCAGGAAAGTTAAAGTCCCCCATAACAACCACCCTATTACTGTCACTCAACTCCTGAATCACCTTCCCTATCCTTTCTTCTACGTTTCTAGGACTATTGGGAGGCCTGTAAAAGACTCCTAACAGGGTGACCTCACCTTTCCTATTCCGAACCTCAGCCCAAACTACCTCAGATGGCAAGTCCTCATCCATCGTCCTTTCCACCACTGTAATACTATCTTTGACAAGCAATGCCACACCTCCCCCTCTTTTACCCCCACCTCTGACCCTACTAAAACATTTAAATCCTGGAACCTGCAACAGCCAATCCTGTCCCTGTTCTAGCCATGTCTCCGTAATAGCCACAACATCGAAGTCCCAGGTACCAACCCACGCTGCAAGTTCACCTACCTTATTTCGTATACTTCTTGCATTGAAGTATACACACTTCAAGCCACTTTCCTGTTTACAGACACCCTCCTTGGAAATTGATGCCATGTTCCTAACCTCCCTACACTCCAGGCCCTGCACCCTGAAGCTACAATCTGGGTTCCCATGCCCCTGCAGAGTTAGTTTAAACCCCCCCCAAGAGCACTAGCAAACCTCCCCCCAAGGATACTGGTGCCCCTCAGGTTCAGGTGTAGACCATCCTGTTTATAGAGGTCCCATCGTCCCCAGAAAGAACCCCAGTTATCCAAAAACCGGAATTCCTCCCTCCTGCACCATCCCTGTAGCCACGCATTTAAGTGTTCTCTTTCCCTATTCCTCGAATCTCTATCACGTGGCACGGGTAACAAACCAGAGACAACAACTCTGTTCGTTCTAACTCTGAGCTTCCAACCTAGCTCCCTGAAAGCCTGTCTAACATCCTCGGCACTCCTCCTACCTATGTCGTTGGTGCCAATATGGACCACGACTTCGAGCTGCTCCCCCTCCCCCTCCAGGACCCGGAAAACACGATCAGAGACATCACGTACCCTTGCACCTGGGAGGCAACATACCAAACGTGAGTCTCTCTCGTTCCCACAAAACCGCCTATCTGTGCCCCTAACTATCGAGTCCCCAATTACTACTGCTCTGCTCTTCTTCACCCTTCCCTTCTGAGTAACGGGGACAGGCTCCGTGCCAGAGACCTGAGCCCCGTTACTTACCCCTGGTAAGTCATCCCCCCCACAAGTATCCAAAACGGTATACTTGTTCTTGAGGGGAATGGCCGCAGGGGGTCCCTGCACTGGCTGCTTCCTCCCAGTCCCCCTCACTGTCACCCATCTATCTGCCATCTTTGGAGTTACTACTTCCCTATAACTCTGATCTATGACCCCCTCTGCCTCCCGAATGATCCGAAGTTCATCCAACTCCAGCTCCAGTTCCCTAACACGGTCTTGGAGGAGCTGGAGATGGGTGCACTTCCTGCAAGTGTAATCGGCAGGGACGTCGATGGCATCCCTCACCTCATACATGTTGCAGGAGGAACATTGCACTGCCTTCACTGCCATCCCTCTAAAGCTAACTTTTATTTTAAAAAAAAACTGGGTCTAAAGAATACAACAAGCAAAATTCAGCACTTACCTACTTACCACAACAGGTGTTATTATTAGGTTAGAGGAGGAGGGCGGGTGGGAGGCACTACCCGTGTAGTGCCTCGGGTTCCTCTCCTTCGCGCTTTTAAATGATACATTGTACCATCCGCCGTCATTTCTGCCACCTCCAAACGGACCCCACCACCAGGGATATATTTCCCTCCCCTCCCCTATCAGCATTCAGAAAAGACCACTCCCTCCGTGACTCCCTCGTCAGGTCCACACCCCCCACCAACCCAACCTCCACTCCCGGCACCTTCCCTGCAACCGCAAGAAATGCAAAACTTGCGCCCACACCTCCCCCCTTACTTCCCTCCAAGGCCCCAAGGGATCCTTCCATATCCGCCACAAATTCACCTGCACCTCCACACACATCATTTACTGCATCCGCTGCACCCGCTGTGGCCTCCTCTATATTGGGGAGACAGGCCGCCTACTTGCGGAACGTTTCAGAGAACACCTCTGGGACACCCGGACCAACCAACCCAACCACCCCGTGGCTCAACACTTCAACTCCCCCTCCCACTCCACCAAGGACATGCAGGTCCTCGGACTCCTCCATCACCAGACCATAGCAACACGACGGCTGGAGGAAGAGCGCCTCATCTTCCGCCTAGGAACCCTCCAACCACAAGGGATGAACTCGGATTTCTCCAGTTTCCTCATTTCCCCTCCTCCCACCTTGTCTCAGTCAAATCCCTCGAACTCAGCACCGCCTTCCTAACCTGCAATCTTCTTCCTGACCTCTCCGCCCCACCCCCACTCCGGCCTATCACCCTCACCTTGACCTCCTTCCACCTATCGCATTCCCAACGCCCCACCCCCAAGTCCCTCCTCCCTACCTTTTATCTTAGCCTGCTGGACACACTTTCCTCATTCCTGAAGAAGGGCTCATGCTCGAAACGTCGATTCTCCTGCTCCTTGGATGCTGCCTGACCTGCTGCACCTTTCCAGCAACACATTTTCAGCATCAATTTGCCATTCTTACCTGGGTTAGCCTATATGTGACTCC
This sequence comes from Chiloscyllium plagiosum, assembly GCF_037043375.1. Taxonomy (NCBI): domain Eukaryota; kingdom Metazoa; phylum Chordata; class Chondrichthyes; order Orectolobiformes; family Hemiscylliidae; genus Chiloscyllium; species Chiloscyllium plagiosum. The sequence continues at coordinate 80,051,062 of NW_028270143.1, forward strand.
AGACCCACAGCAATGTGATTAACTCTTAACTGCCCTCTGGGCAATTAAAGATGGTCAATGAATACCGGCCTAGCCAGTGACGCCCTCAGCCCATGAATGGGGAAAAGAAACGGACAAGGTAAAGAGAAAAGGAATTCTGCTTCCACATTTCTCTTTTCCTTGAAGACATTCCTTGAAACCCAAATCCTTGGGAAAAGTTGATGATCACCACTGTTACTTTCTTTTTATTAACCTTGATGTTAAATTGTGATCAATTACATGGCTGTGTAACCTCTTGGGACTTAACTAGGTCAAAGGTGCAAAATACAAGCCAACATTTCACTCTTTCACACAGTACTAAAGAATGTCAAGTGCAGTTCTATTCTTCATTGGATAAACATAATTAGATCAAACAATTTGCACTGTTGGTTCCATCACAATTTTGTAGGTAAACCTTAGTAGCAATTCTTGTTGTCAAGTTATTCTTTACCTCCATGGGCTCCCCAAATTGCCTTCGAGGTCACAAGCAAACATTCATTTGAAACTAAACAGTGAAGAAAGAAAAACAATGCAGATGTTGGAAATCTAAAGTGGAAAATGCTGGAAAACTTTAACAGGTCAGATGACAGGGGAGAGAGGAATATAATTAATATTGCAGGTTGGTGACTTTCAAATAGGACACAAGTTCTCTATCAAATTTGATCAAATTATTTACTGCACAACTGCTTGGCCATTAGAATACCTCTTCTCTTAGCTAAGATGAGGAGTTCAGCTGTGTTTGAGAGGAGGTGGTGGTGTGGTGTTATTGTCCTTGGTTAATCAGGAAGTCTGATAAATGGAATGAAACTGGACGGAACACTCAGCATCAACCAAGATATCTGTAAGGACAATAATTCCCGGTGAGCCCCGGTGATCCTGCAAACTCCTGACTTTTATGTGAAGGTTTATGCCAAAAAAGAAGAGCTGCCCCCTAGAATGGTCAAACAACAACCTGACAGTCATCGTCACGGAATCATGCCTAAGATACAATGCCCCAGACACTGCCATCTCTACCTGTGGGTATGTCCTGTCCCATCAATTAGACAGACTACCAGAGATGCCAGCACACTGGTATACAGTCAGGATGGAGAGGCCTTGAGAATCCTCAACATTTATTCCAGACCTCATGAAATCTTATGGCATCAGGTCATATATGACATGTTAAACTTCCTGCTGACTTGCTTCCTGAAAAGGCAATGAAAGCAAAATCCTGACAGATTTCTGTTAAGCAAGGGGGTGAAAGGTTATTAGGGGGAGGTGTTGAATCAGATTAGCCACTACGTATTAAATGGTGAAGCAGAGTTGATGGGCTGAATGGCCTACACCAGTTCTTAATTCATATGCTTGTATTGTGGAAACAGGCCCTTTGGCCAACAAGTCCACAACGAGTCTGAGAAGAGTAACCTATCCAGACCCATTTCCCCACACGACCACCCGACACTAACCCCATCTAAAGCACCTAAGCTACACATCCCTGAACACCGTGGGCAATTTAGTTTGGCCAATTCACCTAACCTGCACATCTTTGGTCTGTGGGAGGAAACCAAAGCACCCAGAGGAAACACACACAGTCACGGGGAGAACGTGCAAACTCCACACAGATAGTCGGCTGAGGCTGGAATCGAATCTGGGTCCCGGTGTTGTGAGGCAGCAGTAGTAACCACTGAGCCACTGTGCTGCCCATATACACAGTCATATATTTGTATAATTACCGCCTATTTCTATCCCCTTCAGCTGATGATTCAGTACCTTTCCATGTTCCATGTTCTTCCAATTTGGAGGAAACACTGAGCGTGGCACAGACACAGTCTGTAATCTAGGTACAGGACATCAACATTCACCACACTATTAGCTTGCAGCACACTACCAGCAGAGATGGCCGTGTCCGAAAGGGCGTAATGGCTAGACTGTGTCCGCAGCTAGTGATGAAGGAACCAGTGAGAAGGAACCAGTGAGAAGGAAAACAGTGAGAAGGAAAACAGTGATTCACACTTCCCTCACCAACATACTTGTGGCATGATGCATTGTCAATATCTGTGGGATAACGCGCATTCCTTATGAAGGTGAACTCCAGCCTTCACATTGAGAATATCCTCTACCGTGTTGTTTGAGACTACCACCATGCTGAATGGGATAGATTTTGAATAGACCTAGCAACTAAAGATAGGGAATCCATGAGGCAAATTGGGTCATCATCCAAGATAGTAATCCAACACAATCTGTAAACTATGGGCTAGCATATTTCCCATCTGTTATTACTACCAAGGTAGATACGAACCCTATTTCAATGAGGAGTGCAGGAGGGAATGCCAGGAATACCCTGGGTATACTTAAAAATGAGCATCTGGTGAAGCGACAACAAATAGTTGTGTGCTTGGAATTTCAGAACAAAGGTTTAGTTGACTGGACACTGGCCACTACTGATGGAGTGATTAAACTTTGTGAATGCAGAAGAGGCCAGAATTGGTTAACTGAAAATATTTCAGAGGGTTGCAAAACTTGAAGAGACACAAGAGATAGGGAGGGGCAACGCCAAACAGGAATTCAAAAATACGGATAACAATTTTAATAAGAAAATGCTGCTGCACAAGGAATCAATGTCAATAAATGTGTACGGGGGGAGAAAAGGATGTTCCAGTTAGGATATAGACAGTGGTGTTTGGATGACCAGAAGTTTTGAGAGGGTAGAATGCTGGAGATCAGTGAGGAATCTATGGGAGTACAAGTGTGTAATAATTCAGGAAGCCTGACTGAAAGGAACATTGTTTATTATTGAATAAACCCTCCCTGGTTTACATTTTAGATGATTTTTAAAATTTCATCATTTTTCCTAATCCACCTGTTCAGAGACATTATTGCACATCCCCAGAGCAGCTGGGACCTGAACCCAGGTCTCATGATTCAGTGATAGGGACACTACCTCTGCACCACAGGAGCGACCCTTGGATCTACTTTACAAAGGACTCAGGTGACAAGTTCCAGCTGAGCAGGCCATTGCTTGTTATCAAGGGAACTCAGTCAATGAGCTCCACAAGGAGATGAATTAGTGATTCCCAATGGGTGTGGAGGGGTTATCACATTCCCCAAACCACCCCACACCCCCCCCCCAACCAGATTAAAGGGCTGACCCTCGTTCCTGTGATGATGGAGTGACTTGCGTAGCTTTGCCAACGCCTTATTCCTGTTGTTTTCCAGGTCTGGTTAGAGGGGTATGTCTCTTCCATTAAGACCAAAGAGTCACTATAGGAGGTTCGTCCTTTGATGGCAACCCCCAACCGAGTTTCCTCCACCTTGGTCTCCATCACTGAGCCGGAGTCCTCATAGACCTCTGGTCCGGTCCTTGAATGTTTAGTGAACTAAGTTTCCCATCCACAAGTTAGTGCGAAGGATGCCAACAGTGGTGTGTCTGGCAAAACAATCGCTTTTGGGCAGGGTTTCCATTGACAGAGGTGGTCAATGTGTTTTTTTTGCTATCTTCTCCCCAGTTTTAACCATGTATGATACCAGCCACTCTTGGAGAATGTTCTCGGTTACCCTTTGAAAGATGACGCAAGCCAAAGATACCCCAAAGGGCAAGTGAGTGCACTCATACAGTTCCTTGTGAGTATTTTCAGTGACGTACTTCCCATATGACACCTCAAGCTCCAGTTGAGGCGTAGGCATGGCTGATATCCAATTTGGAAAGTGTGTGACCCCAGCCAGCATTACATACAAGTCTTCTGTGTGTGATATCTGTCTAAGCAGGAAGCGCTGTTGACCTTCAGCTTATAATCCCCACAAAGACAGCTTTAGAACTGCAACTATTGGCGCCGCCTGTTCAGCAAATTGTACTGGTTGCATGATATCAAGTTCCTCTAGATGTTCATGATGCCAATGTTCCTCCAGATGTTTCCATTCGGTCTCAACTTTGGCACGTAGGACATAGGGGACAAGCTGTGCCTTGAAGAATTTCAGTTGAGCTTCAGAGTCTACTTGGATCTTGACCCTGGCACCTTTTCTCTTGCAATCACCATCTTGGAACATTTCAGGATACTTCTCAATGACTTCATATGGATCGTCAGTACCCAATTTAAAGATCAGTTGCCAATCCGGGTGATTTTCTTCCCAAAAGTTGCGATCTGGCTCTTGCACCGCCATTATGGCAAGTAGGACAGTCTGCTGCCCATGTGTAACTGGGATTACATTGGTCTCAATAATACATTATGTCTCCCCAGTGTACATGGCCAACCTAGCCTGGGTGTTCCACAAGTTTAAAAGCAAGATGGCTCAGAGTTTTCTAAATGTTTGCACCTCAAGAATAGATACAGCAGCACCTGTCCTTACCTCTGTGTCTGGGGCTAGCCATTAACCTGGAATTTTATCTTAATTGAGAGCACTTTGGGAGCAGTGATGTAATTTAGCTATATGAATTCCTCCCCTTCGGGCTGATATATTTGCAAAGCCCTGCCGTGAGGTGGCTTTGCCCTTCCGTCTGGGTGGTATGCGTTTCCCCTGCTTTTGATAGCTTTGTCTGGGGTGAACTCAGTGAGCAAAATGTGGCATGGATATTCTTACTCCTCACGGTATTGTGCAGAAATTTCCTGCCTAGCTCTAGAACCTTGCAGCCTCCAGTTCCAATCACTCACTCTTGGTAACAAATAGGAGCCATGTGTATTATTCACTGGGGTCTTGGCTCTGTGGTGTGGAGGTAGCCCAAAGTTGAGGACAGTACCATCTATGTATCCCCGAAACCTCTGAGCCCCTTTTTCTGCATTTTAAAGAGAAAGGGTCAGTTCTATATCTTTCTTGAAGTCCAGACCTAGTTCAGTCGGTAGCTTCCTCGGATTCACATTACTATTAATTCCACAAACTAAGTAATACCTTAACATTTCCTGAAGTGTTAAGTCATACTCATTTTGTTCTGTCAATTTCCACAATCGCATCAGGAATTCAGTAACTGGATCCCCAGGAAATCTACCTGCTGTGCTAAATCTGTAATGCTGCAATATAACAGAAGGTTTAGAGTCATAGTGGTCCACTATCATATCTAAAAATTCATCAAATGTTTTGACTTGGAGGCTGACAGGTAGTTAAACTCTTTTTGATGCTGAAGTTGGCACTCCACAAGTGGTCAGGATGATGACTTTCTGTTGGTGATCTCCTTCTATTCTGTTGGCCTGAAAGAAGTATCTCATTCTTTCAGTGTAGTGGCGCCATTCTCCACTTCTGTAACAAAAAGTTCCAGTTTCCCAAACAGTGACATTTCCAATATTTCCTCACCAGAGTCTTACCAGTTTCATTGAAAGGCAAGGCTCTTCAAAACTTTTCTTTACTCGTCACTAATATAATAACTCAGGAAATCCGACTGGAAAGAAACACAACCTGTAGTTGAATATCAAAATAGGGCCACTACTCTTGGTATACATAGGGTCATCACAGTCAGGACAGACAGTTCTGCAGACTCATTTGTGGGCCTCTTTTATTTTACTTAATATCCCAAATTGCGCTTACACGCAACTCCATAGATTATTTTCTCATTCATCAAATCACAGTTTTTTTAATATATTAACCATCATCATTAAATCAACCATGTTTCCAATTGAATAATTTACATACAAAGCCCACCATTGCCATTCCAAACCATCAAAGATGAGGGAGAGATAGGGAGAGTGGGAAAGGGGTAAATCAAAATGGAGTTAGAAGAGCAAATAAAGCACTGTTACCCTATTAGGTATATATTTGAGTTCAAATTCCACAACTACAATGGGCCATCACCTCCCCACTGAGTTTTTTTTAATATATCTGGAAGTGCTATCGTGTACAACTAAACCTTTTTCTTCCCCACCAAATCATGGTGACTTTTCTATTATTAGCCACCACCAGTAAATTGTCGGTGTAGCCAATTAGATATCAACATGCAAAGCCTACTAGGTCTGCTTCACAATGGGCTCAGGTAATGATTTCCAGCTGGTCAGCCATCGCTGGTTACCAAGGCAACTCATACTCAATGAACTCCATGAGGAGATAAATTTGCAATTCTCCAAGGGCCTTGGAGGGGTTACCATGGATCTGAAAGTTACTGGGGTGGATTCAAACATGGGACATCTTGGATACATGAATATAGATTTTGAGACACACACATATTCAAGGAGTTAAGATGAGATGATAGATAACAAGGATTGTGGAATGATATATTTTTGCTTGAGAAAAGGGGTGAAAATGGCAGGTTGAGAGATTTGGTGGTTGGCAATGTCATTGGATGGAGGGAGTTGGAGGTCCCCCAAGCTTTTCTTTTGAGAAGATCATGGCTAATTGGATGGAGACTTCAAATCGACTTTCCTATCTTCTTGAGAAAATGTGGCAGAACTAGTTAATTGGATGACCTCCGTCTTAGTAGAATTCATGAGTTCCTTTCACTTGCTGTTGTAGATAAGAGAAGAGGAGACAGGGGAAAGAGGTTTAAGATGTTTAGCATGTTGGAAGTACAAAGCTATATTTAAAGGACTATGTGGAGGATGCTGGAAGACATGAAATTAATTGGACATATTTCTAGATTGAAATTTATCATTTTCTTTCTTCAAATTGTATTCAGCACTACATGGATTGTATTCAGCAGTACGTAACCCAGCAGCTAGTTACTGAAGTGAAAAGTTTAATGTGTGCTGTAAGTCATCTGCTGTTTATCTGAAAATCAAATGACTTTGGAAGAATAGCAAAGCAAATCAAGGAGAGAAGAAATAAGATGCACTACTTTAATTACTGGGGGAAAATAAACTGGCTGCGGTATTTCCAGGGCCTATAGCAATCCTCTTTGGTCTCAGAATTCTGTAAGCTAGTGAGTGGAGAAGATATATCAGAAACATCAGTCTCTCCAAAAATCCTGTTTCTTAGAAGAAGTCCCTGTGAACTTAATAAGGTTTACAAATACCAATACTTATGCTGACTTGGTAAAACCTGAGGTATTGGACTGTGACCAAATCTCAACAACTCCTATCCAAGTTAACTGGAATCAGCACTTGACATTTATCAATTGATCTAGGAGAGATATTATCAAGCTGGACAGGGGTCAGAAAAGATTTACCAGGATGTTGCCGGGAATGGAAGGTTTGAGTTATAGGGTGAGGCTAGATCAGCTGGGACATTTTTCATTGGAGCTTAGGAGGTTGAGGGGTGACTTTATAGAAGTTTTTAAAATCATGAGGGATATAGATAAGGTGAGTGGCAGGAGCTTTTTCCCTATGATGAGGGATTTCAAGAGGAGGGGGCGTTTTTTCAGATGAGAGGAGAAAAATTTAGAAAGTCCATGAAAAACAATTTATTGCACAGCAAGTGGTTCATGTGTGGAATAAAATTCCACAGCCAGTGGTGGATGAGAGTGCAGTTACAATATTTAAAAGACATTTAGATAAATACATAAATAAGGAAGGTTTGGAGGGATATGGGCCAAGTGCAGGCAGCTGTAACTAGTTTAGTTTGGCATTACTGGTGCATTAACCATTCACTGGTTAAACCAAAGGGTCTGTTTCTGTGCTGTATGACTTGACGACAGGACATTCTGAAGACAGAAGAAATCATAGTTTATTCTTTTTTTCTGGATCTTTAGCTAATGGGAGTTGCGTTTACCTCTTTTTCATAAAACCCTTCACCTCTGTAGAAATGTCATGTCTTGTCATGTTGTGTGAGTGCATGTATGTATGTGGCACAAACAGGATATCATTGTAATTTCAGATCATAGTATTAGGTGTTAATCAGTAGTTGCCACTACCTTAAGAATAAGTTTGATAAGTTGTTGATTAGAAAGGGATCAAAGGTTAAGGGTAGAAAGCAAGAGAAAGATATTAGCCATGATTGAATGGCAGAGCAGACTTCAGTGGGCTGAATGGCCTAATTCTGCTCCTATATCTCATGGTCTTTTGTTCATAATAGACAGATTATTTTTGAATTATTCAAGAAGTCTGGTCAAACTTTCTTTTTATTTTGGATTGCAATATGAAATAGTGGAATTGGTAATTTTGGTAATTGAATCATCAGTTTTCCATTAATTGTGTGACTGGTGGAGTGGTGGGGCTTGATTATCAATGCATTCCTCCAGCCATAACACACAATGCAAAAAAGAAACCAGTGTCTATCTTCACATTTTAGAACGATCCTGGAACATTGAGTGTTTTTAGTAGATGACAGCAAGACCCGATAATGCTGTTATGCAGCTGAGTCAGTTGTCAGTGAATAGCTGAATTGGTTGTCCACTACATCACAGATTTGATATGATTTACATGAAATCAAAATACTGTGGATGTTAGAAATCTGATACAAATTTAGAGAATGCTGGAGAAAGTCAATGGGTCTGGCAGCATTTGTGACAAAGTATCAATTCTGAAGAAGAATCATACCGGACTAGAAACATTATCGCTGTTTCTCTCGCCACAGATGCTGCCAGACCTGCTGAGTTTCCCCAGCATTTTCTATGTTTATTTGGTATGACTTAGTTTGGCCAGAAAGTATCAAGATCATTGTCATGTAGAAAAGATGTCAATTCAAGATAGAAAATTATTCCATTTCTTGTTGTTCATTATTTTTCCCTTTCCTCAGCTCTGTACTTTAGTATCAGTAGTGATTGGAACATGTATCCCTGCCCCTGGACTGAGAGACCCGGGTTCAAGTCCTACCTGATCCAGAGGTGTGTAATAATATTGCTGAACAGGTTGATTAGAAGAAAAGCTTAATAAAAAAAAACAGGTTAATAAAAAAAAACCAGGTGATTCAAAGATTCTCCTGACTTCAGGGGCTGACTCCATACTGGCTGGTCACAGCTAGTGTTCTGTGCTCATGTAAATAAAAGGTGACTTGGTGACAGGATGCCAGTCTCTATACAGTGTCTAACATTTTCCAATTTTGGTGGAGGTTCACTGATCTGAAATGGCTCTCCACGGTTACAGAGTCAAAAAAAGAGTGCACTGGAAAAGCACAACAGGTCAGGCAGAACCCGAGGAGCAGGAGAGTTGATTCTCTTGCTCCTCGAATGCTGCCTGACCTACCGTGCTTTTCCAGTGCCACACTTTTCAACTCTGACCTTCAGCATCTGCAGTCCTCACCTCCTTCTCCTCTCCACGGATACAGACTTATTGTTGAGTATTTACAACACTTTCATTTTCTTCTCAGATTTCAAAAAATACTTCTTAAAAAAAAATTCCCAAGAGCTGTTCTGCTGTACCTCTGTCATGTACCCAAATTTTGCATTTGGCACAAGATAACAAGATTGTTTCAATGCAGGTCAAATTGTGCTCAAACGTATCAACTGCCTTCATATAATTCAGTGGAGTTGTGTAACCACATACAACTTGACATTACTTATACTTTGAGAGAATGGTGTAGATTTAAAAATTGACAATAGCACACCATATTTTTCCATTTCATTCCTTTCAAAATCATAAGCATTCAAATTTCATTACTGACTGGAATTAGATTTCTCACTGGAAGAAAAATTAACAAATGGTGGTCAAAAGACAGTTAGTCAACAACACAACTCTCATTAAAGAGTACTTTCCTCCAAAATAGTTTAGTAAAAAAAATTCTAATCTCACTCATACATGTTGCAAAGCAATGTTCCATAAAATCACTTAGGGCTGTTTGTTGTTACAGCTAGTGGAGATCAGGTCAGGCCGATTAAAGAATTTGCACCTCTTCCATTATTATATCCTTTAAGAATTTGAAATCTTAGTTGTTACATAGGAACATTGAAACATAGGAACACGAGTAGGCCATTCAGCCCCTTCAGCCTGTTCCGCCACTGAATAAGATCTTTGCTGCTCTGTGGCCTAACTCCATATACAGTGTACCTGCCTTTAACCCATCTCCCTTAATACCTTAGATTAACTTCTGTTAAGCAATCTGAGCTTTAAAAATAACAACTGATCTTGCATCAACTGCCATTTGCATAAGAGAGTTCCAAACATCTTTGTATGCAAAAATGCTTCCTAACATCTCTCTTAAATGGTCTGGCCCTAATTTTTAGATTATGTGTCTAGTTCTAGAATCTCCAACCATTGGAAATAGGTTATCTATATCAACCGGTCTTTTCCTATTAATACCTTAAATACTTTGATAAAATTACCCCTTAGCCTTCTAAATTCTAGAGAAACAAGCTTAATTTGTAGAATCTCGCCTCATAATCTTACCTCCAAAATCCAGATATCATTCTTGTAAACCACACTGTACTCCCTCCAAGGACAGTATATCCTTCCAAAGGTGTGGTGCCCAAATCTACTCACAGTACTCCAAGGGAGTCTAACCAGGATATGTATAGCTGCACCATACCTCCTACATCCTTGTACTCCAGTCTTCAGGATATAAAGGCAGACATTCCATTAACCTTCCTGATTAATTTCTGCACATGTTTGTGGCATTTCCCTCTTTGTTTTCAATTGCATCAACACTAGAATCAAATATAGCAGTCTACACATTCTAATTTATTATAACATTGCCCGTATGAGAGCAGTGAATCTCCAGAATTGCTTCATCTTTAATGGAGGGGAATTAGCTTTACCCTTCCATTTTTGACAGAAGAGTTGAGCGAGGAGGTGGCATGCCTACATGCACTTTTGAGACAGAAAAACGGTGGAGCGAGAAGATAAAAAAAAAGTACAGGGATCCATCTCAACTCATCAGATAATGAAGACAAATTTGCAATGTTATTAGCATCCCTGCCTTTGAGTCAAATGGTCCAGGTTCAAGCCCTAACTGCTCCAGAGGTATGTAATAACAAAATATCTAAAAATTCATATGGAATGCTGAGCTTTATAATTAGATACAAACACTCAGGGGTTATCAGTTCAGTCTCAGGTGGAGCATTGGTGCTGATTTTGTAATCAGCAATTAAAGAGCATTCATTACTCTGACTGCTACTCAAGGGGTTTTCAGATTTTTGACCTGAAACTTCATATTAATTTGACATCAGTGATGTGCATTAACAGAGGAAATAAGAATATGATTCTCACTGAAACCTGCAGAGTTCAAATGGCAGGTATAACGTCTATTTAGATTGTGCACAAAAGAAAGGGAAAGAAAAACAAGTTCAAGAGAAAAATATTTTTACAAATGTTCAAAACTAGGATGGAATGTGACCCAACATTTCTGAAATTTTCACTGCTAATGAGGTTGTTTGAAAGCATGGAGTCATAGAATCGTACAGCTGTACAGCATGGAAACTGACCCTTCGGTCCAACTTGTCCATACTGACCAGATATCTTAAATAAATCTAGTCCCATTTGCCAGTCTTTGGCCCATATCCCTCCAAACCCTTCCTATTCATATACCCATCCAGATGCCTTTTAAATGTTGGAATTGTACTAGCCTCCACCACTTCCTCTGGCAGCTCATTCCACACAAGCACCACCCTTTACATGAAAAAGTTCCCCCTTATGTTGTTTTTAAATCTTTCCCCTCTCACTTTACACCTTTAGGTTTGGACTCTTCCCACCCTGGGGAAAAGACCTTGGCTATTCACCCTATCCATGCCCTTCATGATTTTATAAACCTCTATAAGGTCACCCCTCAGTCTCTGATGTTCCAGGGAAAATAGTCCCAGCCTATTCAGCCTTCCCGTGTAGCTCAAACCCTCCAACTCTGGCAACATCCTTGTAAATCTTTTCTGAAACCTTTCAAGTTTCACAACATCCTGACTATAGCAGGGAGACCAGAACCTCTGCCCTCAGACCCCACCCCTCCAACCGTAACAAGGACAGAACTCCCCTGGTGCTCACCTTCCACCCTACCAACCTTCGCATAAACCAAATCATCCGCCATTTCCGCCACCTCCAAACGGACCCCATCAACAGGGATATATTTCCCTCCCCACCCCTTTCCGCCTTCCGCAAAGACCGTTCCCTCCGTGACTACCTGGTCAGGTCCACGCCCCCCTACAACCCATCCTCCCATCCTGGCACCTTCCCCTGCCACTGCAGGAATTGCAAAACCTGTGCCCACATCTCCTCCCTCACCTCCATCCAAGGCCCTAAAGGAGCCTTCCACATCCATCAAAGTTTTACCTGCACATCCAACAATATCATTTATTGTATCCGTTGCGCCCAATACGGTCTCCTCTACATTGGGGAGACTGGATGCCTCCTAGCAGACCGCTTTAGGGAACATCTCTGGGACACCTGCACCAATCAACCACACCGCCCTGTGGCCCAACATTTCAACTCCCCCTCCCACTCTGCCGAGGACATGGAGGTCCTGGGCCTCCTTCACCGCCGCTCCCTCACCACCAGACGCCTGGAGGAAGAACGCCTCATCTTCCGCCTCGGAACACTTCAACCCCAGGGCATCAATGTGGATTTCAACAATTTCCTCATTTTCCCTTCCACCACCTCACCCAGTTCCAGCTCAGCACTGTCCCCATGACTTGTCCTACCTGCCTATCTTCTTTTCCACCTATCCACTCCACCCTCTTCCCTGACCTATCACCTTCATCCCCTCCCCCACTCACCTATTGTACTCGATGCTACTTTCTCCCCACCCCCACCCTCCTCTCATTTATCTCTCCACCCTTCAGGCTCTCTGCCTGTATTCCTGATGAAAGGCTTTTGCCCGAAATGTCGATTTTCCTACTCCTCGGATGCTGCCTGAACTGCTGTGCTTTTCCAGCACCACTCTAATCTAGACTCTGGGTTCCAGCATCTGCAGTCATTGTTTTTACCTAACCAATGTCCTGTACAGCCGCAGTATGACCTCTCGACTTCTATACTCGATGCACTGACCAATAAAGGCAAGCATACCAAAGCCACAGTTTATGATAAATTAAAAATTTACTTAAAAATAGCCCTAATTTTTTTTGGCATATTTAATGGTGGTGCTGGCAATGAATAATAGTCTGACAAAAATGTTTTTATAAAGAAGTTATCAATTAAACCTTACTGCTAAAAGGATATTGAAAGCAGATTCAATAGTAACTTTTCAAACATATTTGGAAAAAGGAAAATAATTTCATGGCTGCTAGCAAGAATCGATGGAGAGGACTGATAGATCTTTCAAAAAGAGCAATCACTGGCAAAAGGGATTAATTGGCCTCTATCTGTGCTGCAAACATTTATAATTCTATGAAATAAAGTTATTAAGTTCAACATGGCATTTAATCTTCTCCTTTCATGTCCAACTATTTTTCTCAGTTTAAGTACTTCAACCAGTTACACATTTGATTTAAATTGTGGCAACATTTAATTCAGATTCTAGTTGTCTCTGCAGTTTCAAATTCTCCTTTTTGAATAGCATTGTTTCTCTTAGTGGTTTTGAAATCTGTTAAATTACTTCCTCATTCTTAAAGGAGTGGCAAATCTATATTCAATTAAGAATCAGCAAGAACCTCAGTGCGACAGTCTTTATAGTTGCCCATTTACTCTCCACATAATCCCATCACAAGTTAAAAATGTGAATAAGGATACCAATATAATTTTCAAAAGTTTATGAACCAAGCTACTTTAAATGGTTAGACACCACAGTTCTAAAAACAAAAAAAATTAACAAAATTGTACTTTAAGAAAGAACAATAATATTCAACGTATGGTTAACAGTTAAAAAGATGAGCTCAAACTCAGCTTAAAGGCATAATAAATATGGTTCTGTCTAGCATACAAACAGTGGGCTGAGTCATTGCAGAAGTCAGCCAAGTGCCATTTTTGTTGAATTTGAAGGAGGTTTTCTCCTTAGTGCATTTTCTCAAGCTCAAACTTGCCTCATTAACTTCGTCAGGCCCCTAAAGCATCTCCTTGTCCAATACCAAACTGATTCTTCCACTTACCCAAGGTGGAAGTGCTCCCACTGCCAGGGTATCACTGCATTCTTGGTGTTCATGTGTTGCTGGAAAAGTGCAGCAGGTCAGGCAGCATCTGTTCCTTGGGTGCTGCCTGACCTGCTGCGCTTTTCAAGCAACACATTTTCAGCTCTGATCCCCAGCATCTGGAGTCCTCACTTTCTCCTCCTTCTTGGTGTCCATGCTATATTTAAAAGGTTAGAGTGTGTCCAATCAAGTACTATCAGTTCAGAACTGCCCTGTATGGTTTGTCACATTTGCTCTTCACATGGCAAATAAGAGAAATTGATGCTCTACTCTGTAGCAGGGATCTGGAATGTTGACGTACAAGTTATTGTGGAGGAGGCTATTCTCTTTGTCCTGGACAAGCAGTAGAGGTCACGCTCCAAACCCTGTCAGCCTGGTCTGAGGTTGCCATCCGGGTCAGTGCAGTCTGGAGGAATGCCCAGAAATGTCACAAGAAGATACAGTGCCAACATCCTCTCTTTTTCCCTATTTCACATTCACTCTATCTCTGCTACTGCACACACCTCCCACCAAGGCTCAGGCTCTTCTACCCTCAATTCTGCATGTATCGTCTTCCCTCACTCGCTTTCACTCACCCAATACCCCCACAGCACTGACCCTGCATGGCCTCTGCCTTAACTGTGCCAGTATTAACGCCTGTACCAGACACAGTCATCTCTCTCAATCTCTCCCTTTGTCTCATTCAAGGAGAAAATGTCCTAAGCAGGAAAGAAAGAGGTGCCTGACATTTAGTTCCTCATCTCCTATGAGGACAAGATACTGACCATGACCACCTTGACTGTCTGACTAATCAAATCCAAGTCCCCAGACAAATATCAGAGAAGGCCCTTGACTTACTGTGCTGGGACCCCCTGCCTGATGGGTGTCTCTCTTGATTGGACTGAGGATTACACTCTTCAGACTTTGAGACATGGCCAGCTGACTGAAGCATTTGCAATCCATTTGGCTTGTACATAAAGTGGTAAAGATGGAGATTGGCACAGTATAGTGTTGTATTCTGAAATGTTGGTGCTGGGTATCCAAGATAGAAGGCTAAAGGAGCAGACGACAAGAGTCACCAGGTAACTGCGCCAGAAATTTATGTCAGAAATTGTCAGGGTACAGTTTTCATCAGAGAGTGGGAGAACGAGAAATTGCATTCGAGTTTGACAACTGAAAATTAATCCCTTTTGGTATATTAAACTGCATCAAAATAAGAAAAAAATCATTACTAGTGCAGCTTTTTGCATGCTGCTTCCCTCTCCATTGTAATTTGCCCATCATTTATATTAAAAGATGATATGCCTCACTGTCCTTTGGACAAAGAATGGTTTACTGTGTAATTTTGCACATAAACATGATCATATCAGAAGCAAGAGGAATAACCTGCTAAAGACTTAATGTATAAACCACAAGGCTCTTGAAAATTCCACACCAACAGGACCATCATTTGGACATGCAATTTGAATACTGACCTTTTTTTGCCTCCACTACACGTGAGGCATTAGAACTCTTCAAATGGTTGAAACTAAAAGAATCTTAGGCTACAGTATTAGGGGATTTAGAGATCTTGGATACATAGTAACTAATTGACTTTTAAAAAGTTAAATTTTAGAGAAAGGATAAATACTTTCCGGTATATTTCGTGATGGCCCATTCAGATCATGTCACAATGCCAAATTGAAGTAAACAGAAATATATACTGTTTTACCGTTTTCGTAATATTTACCCCGATTGGTGACAATTCCATTCCAGGCGCTTCATCCCCATTATTATGTATGGGAGGGGCACTCTCAACATCCATGAGGAGTCACTGTTTACACCTGCAACAAAAAGACACAAATGTGCAGTCGTGGAGATTTTGGTACAAACTTAAACCTAGAACAAACCTTTTATAAACTTGATCAAAAAGAAGAGCAACACGAAAATAAAAGTTCAAACTTTTTTTAATACAGTTGAATATCCCAATAACATTGGACTGGAAGCTAACAGTAACACCAGGCGGTCCATCCCTGCCGAGTTTCCCATTCATGGTTCCCTAACCCGAGTTGTTCCCTTCCAGCTGGCAGCTGTCTAAACCTACACGGCCGAAAGTAATTGCACGTAGCAACATTCAAACACATACCCGACGTCTCTATCCGGCCAAAGTCAGCAGAGTGGACTAAGGAAGTATTCAATGAATGTTACTTCGCCGTGAAGTTACTGCCTCGCACTTCATAAACTATTATCAGGCCGAATCAAAGAGCTTCTAAATCAGGGAAAGTAACCCAGATGCGAGGCACCTAGACAGAACTCTACTTCCTGACCTCCAGGAATATGTGCCGTGTCCGTTGTCCGCTCTGCCGCTGGTTTATCCACACACCCGCCACTCACATTCTGCTAACACCACCCTCCAGCATTTTGATTGGTCCCGATATACTGTCAATAACACCCACGCTCCTGGAGTACAGTGCACCACTTCAAATTCAAGGGACAGTGGACAGTATAACATTCTCGCGTCTATTTTCAGCTAAACCAATGGCAACACGTTTTAAAAATCACATATTTGAAAGAGGAAATAAGTGCCCCTTCTGAAAGCCAACAGTTTAAAAGGATCAAAGTTTTTAACGAATCAAACAAGATAACATTGCCCGATGGGATGATTGCACATCAGATACCTGCGTGTTTCAGAACTTTGCTATTTATGTGCGGAGAAATACGAAGCCACTTTACGTTAAAGAGGTAACCACAGCCTCTTTAACATAGGAACAAGTAATATTTCCCCAAAGTGATGTGGGAGAACATGCGTTTCTCACGTTACAAAAGTGACTACAATAGTAACTGTACTTCAAATATACTCCATTGACTGTAGCAGCACTTTAGGACCTTGGCAAATGCATTGCCCAAGACTGCAAGAAATTACAGAACGTTGTGAACACAGCCCAGTTCATCACTTCCATCCACTGACTCCACCTATAGTTGCACTGAGAAAGGAACCAACATCATCAAAGACCCCGCCTACCCTGTTATACTCTGTACCACCCTCTTCCATCAGGCAGAAGATATAAAAGTATGAATATGCAGAACAGTTTCTTCCCCACTGTTATCAGACTTTTGAATGGACCTCTCAAATGATAATGTTGATCTCTCTCTCTGCAGCTGTAACAGTGTATTCTGTACTTTGCTTTGCTACCTGACGCACTTTGTATGGTACTATCTACCTGCCAAGCACATAAAATAACACGTTTCACTGCATTTCAGTATGTGACAACAATAAATCAAAACAAATCTGATCAACTATCAAGAAAAATCTAAATATGCATGAAGTACTGGTCTAGTTCTATATGGAATGCCATGTATAATTTTATTTATTGTATTTTGAAAAAGGCATCAAGGTTTTGGAGCTAGTACAGCAATGAATTTTGAAATTGACAACTGAAATTAAACAGTTGGGTTATAAGGAGAAGTTGCGATTTTTATACTGGAAAATAAAAGTTTCAGTACAATATGAAAGAAGTATTCATATGAAGTCAGAATTTTCGATACTTAAAGATTCTAAACCAAATCAGCATAACTCCAATTGGTTAAAATGAAACATGAAAAAAATTTTCATTGAACTTTTTTGTGTAAATTATATAGTTCTTTGACATAGGTTTTGGTTGCACTTTACTGGCTTTTTCAAGTCTCATTATTCTGGCATTTCAAAACTAAAGGTGAACAAATTCATCCAGATGTTGGTGACAATTTGGAACAGGTTTCTCAGGGAGGCAATCAAGCTGAAACTATCAATAATTTTAAGAGTTGGAGACACAACTGATGAGAAAACCCAATAAATAATAAAACTTCTGAACTGCATATCCAATTTATGAATTCAGGGCGCCAGCCAGGTGGCATGAGATTGTTCTCAATATGGACTACAGGAGTTCAATTTTTGAGGGCAATTAGGGATGGACAAGGAAAACTAGCTTTATTAGGGATGCTCACATCTCAAGAGCAAATGATCAAAATATCACTTGCAGAATTTAAAATCAGCTGGGGATGTGATTGCCAGACCCCTTGCTGAGATATTTGGATCATCAATAGTCACATGTGAGGTGCCAGAAGACTGGAAGTTGGCTAATGTAGTGCCACTGTTTAAGAAGGGTGGTAAAGAAAAGGCAGGTAACTATAGACCAGTGAGCATGACATCTTTGGAGGGAATCCTGAGGGACAGGATTTCCATGTGTTTGGAAAGGCAAGGACTAATTAGGTTTAGTCAGCATGGCTTTGTGCATGGGAAATCATGTCTCACTAACTTGATTGAGTTTTTTGAAGAAGTAACGAGGAAGACTGAAGAGGGCAGAGCTGTGGATGTAGTCTATATGGACGGAGGTGGGCATTGCAGATGCAGGAGATTAGAGTCAAGATTAGAGTGGTGGTGGAAAAGCACAGCTGGCCAGGCAGCATCTGACGAGCAGGAAAATCGATGTTTCGGGCAAAAGTCCTTCATCAGGAAGCTCTTCATCATCTGTAATCTATTTGGACCTCAGTAAGGCGTTCAACAATGTTCTTCATGGTAGTCTGGTTAGCAAGGTTAGATCACATGGAATGCAGGGAGAACTAGCCATTTGGGTACAGAACTGGCTCACAGATAGGAGACAGATGGTGGTGGTGGAGGGTTGATTTTCGGACTGGAGGCCTGTGTCACAAGGATCGGTGCTGGGTCCACTGCTTTTTGCCATTTATATAAATGATATGGTTGTAAACATAGGAGGTATACTAAGTAAATTTGTAAATGACACCAAAGTGGACAGCAAAGAAGGCTACCTCAGAGTACAATGGGATCTTGATCAAATGGACCGATGGGCTGAGGAGTGGCAGATGGTGTTTAATTTAGGTAAATGTGAGATGCTGCATTATGGAAAGGTAAATCAGGGCAGGAATTGTGCACTTAATGGTAAGGTCCTAGGGAGTGTTGCTGAACAAAGAGACCTTGGAGCGCAGATTCATAGTTCCTTGAAAGTGGAATCTCAGGTAGATAGGATATTGAAGAAGGTTTTTGGTATGCTTTCCTTTATTAGTCAGAGTATTGAGTACAGGAGTTGGGAGGTCATGTTCTTGCTGTACAGAGAATCGGTGAGGCCACTTTTGGAATATTGTGTGCAATTCTGGTTTCCGTCCTATCGGAAGGATGTAGTGAAACTTGAAAGGGTTCAGAAAAGATTTACAAGGATGTTGCCAGGGTTGGAGGATTTGAGCAAGAGGGAGAGGTTGAATAGGCTGGGGCTGTTTTCCCTGGAGCGTCGGAGGCTGAGGGGTGACCTTACAGAGGTTTATAAAATCATGAGGGGCATGAATAGGATAAATAGACAAGGTCATTTCCCTGGGAAGGGGGGTTCAGAAGTAGAGGTCATAGGATTAGGGTGGGAGGAGAAATATTTAAAAGGAGCAACGTTTTCATGCAGAGGGTGGTGTGTGCATGGAATGACCTGCCAGAGAAAGTGGCGGAGACTGGTGGAATTACAACATTCAAAAGGCATCTGGATGGGTATATGAATAGGAAGGGTTTGGAGGGATGTGGACCAAATGCTGGCAAATAGGACTAGATTAATTTAGGATACTGGTCGGTATAGATGAGTTGGACTGAAAAAGTCTGTTTCTGTGCTGTACATCTCTATGACTCTGTAACTCCATGAGCTAATTAAATAAATCTGGAATAAAAGCTAATTCCAATCATAGCAATCAGGAAACGACTGGCTTATTCATAAACACTCAACTGGTTCACGAACATCTTTTAGGTTTGGCCAAACCTGCATAAGATCATGTAGAGTCTGCATTAATGTCTCCATTTGTCTGAGAGAAGCCCTCATTCTTGGTGCAAGGTCCCACTGTGCTAAG